>NC_054386.1:94423072-94585572 GCF_017654675.1 Xenopus laevis | reverse complement strand
TCCATATAGGGGCTACCAAACAGCCAATCAAAGGCCTTATTTGACATCCCCTTGGACTTTCTCATGCTTGTGTTGCTCTCCAACTCTTTTTACATTTAAATGTGGCTCACGAGTAAAAAAGGTTGGGGACCCCTGCTATAGAGAATGTTGTACTGCTTGTTAGATTTCTTTCCTGGTGCCTGTTGGGCAAGTATCCTTCTAGATAAGCTTAAATGGTGTGAAGGACCCACTGATGATATTATCACTCCTGCAGGTGCAATGAACTGACCCTGTAGAAGGCTCCTGGCGTAGAATAGGCTCTAGTATAATATGAAGGTGGGAAGATCTATGGAAGATAACAGTAGTTGAATAGGCAGGGATGCATTACCAGTGCTATAGTAAAATAGAGACAACTGATGAGCTGGACAGCCTTGAGACCCAACATGGCTTTTTAGTCGGGTTAGAATTCTATTGTTTAATCGCCAGAGTAGGGGCTTGAGAATTAGGTGAGGGCTACATAGAAGTCACTTAAATGGTCTGGGTGCTTCCCAGTTGTTGAGTGTTCTATTGTCCACTCTAAATAATCCAGTGGATAATAACTCAGTGGATAATAACCTAACGGATAAGAGCCCAATAAATAATAACTAATTGGATAATAACCCAATGGACAACAACCCAGTGGATATTAACCAGCAGCTCAACTGCTTTAACTGTTGCAAATTGCGCTGGACACTTACAGGGTTGCTACAGTTGCTGTGGATATTGTTGGGCATAGCTCTTCTAAAGAAAGCAAAATGGTACCTCTCATCCATCTTGTATAAATGTGAAGGAATGTGCAGGCACAAAAAAAATCATGCCCCCATTCTTTACTGCTTAATTGGAGTAATCTAAACAGAAGACAAACATTACTTATACATAATTCATATTTTCCTTTTAAAAGGCCAGTAACATTAAAAATTGAAAGACATTCGTACAGATTTAAATATAATGTACTCCTTCTGCATTTGTAACAATCTCTTTGCTTCAGGAGATCTAATATGTTTTACAGAATCAGCTTTTTTGTAGCTGGGAAGATTGCCATTCAGGGTTCCAGGGCTTTGTTTGAATTGCGATATATTAAAGTGATGAGGTTTGCATTAAAAAAAAACACCCTTCATGGGTATGGGTAGGGTGTAGAACCAGAGGCTGACAAACTATTTCGATACAAACTTCACTTGAAGGTCCAATCTTTGACCAGGTCCCCCTTGAAGTTCAAACCTTTGGTCAGGGCTTTTATTTACATATATAAAGAGCTTATATAAAAGTTGCTCAGCCATAGTTCCAAAAATATTTAAGACAGCAAAAACACATTCAACCTAACTGACCTTCAAGATGGGCTTTTATGTGTTTCTAATTCAATCCATTTCTCACCATTACTGGGCTTCTGGCTAAGCCACCATCCCATCACCGTTCCAGGGCCTGGTAGGACAGGTAGTTCCAGGGCCTGGTAGGACAGGTAGTTCCAGGGCCTGGTAGGACAGGTAGTTCCAGGGCCTGGCAGGACAGGTTTAGGAAAGAGGTGCACCATGGAGGTTTAATGTTTATGAAAGCCCCAAGGACATTTCATGTAATTTAGTAATTGTTACATCTTTTGGAGATACACGAGGGATGTCCAAGCTGAAGAAATCTAGCTCATGTCGAATAGCAATTCTCAGCATCCCATCATAAGATTAAATCTGGGGGGTTCTGGGAGTTAGACAACTTAATGATTGTTGCTTGAACTGAAATATTTTTCCTTCAGATTTGGGCCATAGACTTTGGTACCCCCAAAACTAGTTTGCTGTTTGGGACTTTAAAATACCATGATACCACCATCAGATATCTGAACTAATAGAATCACCAGGCCAACTAGTTTATTAGAGGTCTAATTAGAAATGATTTTTTGAATGATGTTGATGTGGTGATCTCAAAGATAAAATCCATAGCCTAAAACTTGTTATACATGGACCAGTAAAAGAACCACCTACAGAATGAGTTGGCTGCTTATAAGGGCCTTCCTGATTATGTGCCCAGCTGATGATACTTCATCCCAAGTATGTTGATAAGCCAACCTAATCGATTCTTGGTCCAAATGAGCAAACCAGGCGACACCCCGGATAGAATTGAGGGGGTTTATTGCAACATTACGGTAACAACATCGCCTTACGCTTTTCGGGAAACACTCCCTTAATCATAAGATGCCTATGATTTAGGTAGTGTTTCACGAAACACGTAAAGCGATGTTGTTACCCTAATGTTGCAATAAACCCCCTCAAATCTATACGAAGTGCCACCTGATTTGCTCATATGGTCCGATATCATAACCAGGATGCTGGTGGCTGAGCAAACGGAGTTTGCGGAGCTGATTGGAGGGACATTGTGTGGTGGGGTGAGACTTGAGCGGTCATATTTTTATTGACTTTCTTGTAATCATTTCTTGGGCCAAATATTCCCTCATTTATAGGTGTGAGGAAGTGAACAACCCCATACTGTGAGGAAATATAATGCCCTGTGGAAAGAAGGCATTCCCAGTAGGTCCAGGGATAGTATGGTCCCTGGTCTCTAGAGAAGTCGAGGAAGCACATGCTTCTATCTCTTTCTCCTCCAGCTGGAGCAAGAGATGGATGTGCTGATGTTCTGAAGGGAATCATCAATTAATGAGGCCAGAACCCCAAGTAGGCTAATCAAGAGGAGACAATTTAAACAATGGCTTCAATTAGTGGCCAGTAGCTCTTGTTATCGCAGACAATAAGATTTTTAACATTGACAATGTGAGTAGTAAGAGAGGTTTTGTGCTTCATTAAGGAGATAATAGTGTGGGGTAATCCCCACAGCAACACCAGACTGTAGGGATTCACTGGCAGGACTCAGGGATAGCAAGTGAAATCTCAAGGAGCCCACTGTAAGAATTTCTGCATGCTGGGGTCTATGGTGCCAGACAGAGACATCCATGTAATAGGAACTAATGCAATGATTCTGTTGTAAATCTTGTGTTTTTAAAGGAAGTACCTTTCTCATCTGTCTATTCCTCTACTTCTTCTTCTTCTGTTTCTGTTAAAGATCTACTGGCACCCAAGATTCAAAGCAGTTTGAAAGCAATACCCCTTATGTCTATAGTGCTACTTATACAGTATATCCCCAACTCAATAAGAAAAACAGAAACCATAATGTAACCTTATTGTTTATAATAAGAAAACGACTTCAATATATAAATATAATATATAAATAAATGTGTGTAGTTTTAAAATGTCTAACCCTAATTTCAAGTTTTTCCCTTAGGACCTTGGATTCATACTCACCCCTGCTTCTACGGTCTGCTGGACATTTTATGGTTCATAGGCTAACATGTTGCCCTTATTAACTCTAATCCCTGCAAATCATATTTGCAATGGTCTTGGGATCTACTCTACTTGGTGTTGCCAAGGAAATCTGTATCACAGGAAGGTTTAAGGAGATGGTATTGACTGGTGCTACCTGCAGATATAAAGAGGCTAGTTAATAACATCCCATTGTTTACTGGGAAGTCGTAGGGTTGCCACAGTTATTTTTGAAATAACAGCATTTCTTTATTCGTCTATATACTTGGAAGGGTGGCTGGCCTCGTGACGGAGACATATTTTTGCAGGATACAAGATGGGTGTTTTCCTTCCCTGTCCTACATGAATAGCAGAGTTGGTGTTTTACATAGTTACATAGTTACATAGTTACATAGTTACATAGTTAAATCGGGTTGAAAAAAAGACAAAGTCCATCAAGTTCAACCCCTCCAAATGAAAACCCAGCATCCATACACACACCCCTCCCTACTTTCACATAAATTCTATATACCCATATCTATACTAACTATAGAGTTTAGTATCACAATAGCCTTTGATATTATGTCTGTCCAAAAAATCATCCAAGTCCCTCTTATAGTCATTAACTGAATCATCACCCGGCAGTGCATTCCCCAACCTCACTGTCCTGACTGTGATGAACCCCCTACGTTGCTTCAAATGAAAGTTCTTTTCTTCTAGTCTAAAGGGGAGGCCTCTGGTACATTGATCCTTTTTATGGGTAAAAAGGTCCCCTGCTATTTGTCTATAATGTCCTATATTTGTCTATAATGTCTAATGTACTTGTAAAGTGTAATCATGTCCCCTCTCAAGCGCCTTTATTCAAGAGAAAACTACCCCAACCTTGACAGTCTCCCCTCATAATTTTAGTCTTCCCTCCCTCTAACCAGTTTAGTTGCACTTAGTCTCTGCACTCTCTCCAGCTCATTTATATCCCTCTTAAGGACTGGAGTCCAAAACTGCCCCCCATACTCCAGATGAGGCCTCACCAGGGACCTATAAAGAGACATAATTATGTTTTCATCCCTTGAGTTAATGCCCTTTTTTATACAAGACAGAACTTTATTTGCTTTAGTAGCCACAGAATGACACTGCCCAGAATTAGACAACTTGTTATCTACAAAAACCCCAAGATCCTTCTCATTTAAGGAAACTCCCAACACACTGCCATTTAGTGTATAACTTGCATTTATATTATTTTTGCCAAAGTGCATAACCTGCATTTATCAACATTGAACCTCATTTTCCAGTTTGCTGCCCAGTTTTCCAGTTTAGACAAATCACTGTGCAAAGTGGCAGCATCCTGCATGGAACCTATAGTTCTGCACAATTTAGTATCATCTGCAAAAATAGAAACAGTACTTTCAATGGCCACCTCCAGGTCATTAATAAACAAGTTGAAAAGCAAGGGACCTAGTACAGAGCCCTGCGGTACTCCACTAACAACACTGGTCCAATTAGAAAATGTTCCATTTACCACCACTCTTTGTAGTTTATCTTTTAGCCAGTTCTATATCCAGGTACAAATACTATGTTCCAGGCCAACATTCCTTAATTTAACCAGTAACCTTCTGTGTGGCACTGTATCAAATGCTTTAGCAAAATCTAAGTAGATCACATCCACTGCCATCCTAGAATTGAGCAACACTTCTTATGTAGTGGGCCGATAAAATTAACAAATTACACGTCCATGGCCATATTATGACAAAATGTTGTCGAACACAACAGTCTCTGAAGTGGCCAAGTAGATGGGGGACAAACAATTGGAAGTAAGGTCCCCAGTTCATTTGCAGATGACATTGGATTTTACAGTGATTTTGACCACCCAGCAAAGTAGGGCAAAGAATTTGCACATCAGGGTTCAGTGTGGATAAATGGAAAGTTATGCCCCATGCAACAGGCAAATGGCACATTATCCTGGTAGTTGTATCCTGACAAATAAGGCTGAACCTTGAGTTTCAATCCGAATACAAACTTAATAGAAGGGACAGCAAGACATACAATGCGCCAACAGAAATGTCTCTGATTTCAACCCACAGCATCTAGTGAGCCAGCCCCTGTGGACCAATCAAAGTCAAGTGTCACTTGGTTGACTGAAGTTTTGATTGGCCTCTGTCTCATGTCTCAGATGATTCTGACATATTTTCATTGGCTAATTTGGCTCATGTAAAGGGCTAATATTCATTCTTAAGAGAGCTGACAGTCAAAGATGATTATTATTTACTTTGCTTACATTTTTATTTCTTCTAAATTTTAAAGAACCACAACAAGAAATGCCCTAAGGAAGGGATTTAGTACATGCCTTTGCCTTATGGGGGTTTAAAGAAGAGAATAAATCAGTTAAATAATGATTTGATTGCAATGAACACGTATACAAAAGGGTTTGTTTGTGATGGTTTTTTTGGCAAGATAAACACGAGGCAGTCAATGAATAATATATAAGCACACAATAACAAAAATATAGAAAAGCAATAAAAGAGTGCGCCCAAAGCAGTTCATTTTGGGAAGAGATATGTTCAGTAAGAAACATCCGAGTCATTTCCAAAAAATACCAATGAGTCCCTTCCAGGGCGCATAGATCAGCAAACAGTAGGGACTGAAAGTCTGAGACTAACCATCATCTGAAAAAAACCAGAAAAAGTTCAAAAGGAGCACACCAATTAACATTGAAGTGAGGTGCAATCCTACAGGGACTCCACCAACAGGAAGATTGCTCTGCACAATAATTTATTAAACTCAAAAAGTTACAGAAAATAAATAAGTAAATCAAGCATTAGCCCAAACTATTTTTTTTTGTATGTAACCATCTGCTGAACCGTGACGCCCATTGAGGAGGAGAAGGAGGCTTGCTTGGAAGTTGTTGCAGATATGTGCTACACAGTATAAATAATGCATTGTATTGCCCAGTGAATTCATGTTGGGCCACAACTCAACTATTGGACACTAGTATATCTAGTATAGGTCAATCTAAAAACAACTGAACTTGCTGAGTAATCAATGAAGACGTTTCACTACTCATCCGAGCAGTTTCTCCAGTTCAACTGACTGGTGTGGGAAATTTTCGGCATATAAACTCTTCCACTAATCCAATCACAATGGCCATTGTAACTCTTCAAAGAGGTGACATCTGAAGAAATTCACAGAGGTGTTGATTCTGTGTAGTTACTGTGATAGGATTATCCAATGTGTCATGCAACTCCTAGAAAGAGGTGTTACTTGTGAGAGTTGCATGAATGGACGTGTGAAGTGAATCGCCTCTTTCACGCCTCGTTCAAACCAGCGGCCTTCTTTATCCAAGATTTGGACCTTGCTATCTTCAAAGGAGTGTCCCTTGTCCCTTAAGTGTAGAAAGACTGCTGAGTTTTGCCACACCAGTCAGTTGAACTGAAGAAGCTGCTCGGATGAGTAGTGAAACGTCTTCATTGATTACTCAGCAAGTCCAGTTGTTTTTAGATTGACCTATACTAGATATACCATGACCTGGATGAATGAAAATCTTCATAGTCATATTGGAGACTAGGAAGAAAAGTCATCTAGCTAAGGAGGGTTAGTAATACTGGTGTGAGTAACATGGAAGAACTTCAACAATGTTGGGTCCCATAGCAGTGCCAATTGTTATCATAGTCCGTTTCAGTGTGATTAACCTGATATTTGTGCACGGCAAGCCCAGAAGTCCTCCAGAAGAGCCCAGTAACTGAAGATAAGAGGCCCGTAGGTCTTGAGTCTGAAGTATTACACCTTGAACACTTTCACTGTCAAAGATGGAACCCTTCTTTCTATGGTCAGCCTCTGCACTGCAACTTCATTCAACTTTATTAGGTCTTCATCCAGTTACACTATGTTTATCCTTCCAACAGGTGAACTAGGAGGCACCACTCTGCAATGACCTTAGGTGGAGATGGGGCATGGGCACTGCAACTTTACACATTGAATCTCTTGAGTCTTAGATTGAACATTGAGTTTTTCACTATTCATTAAACATGTTGTGGTGTTTATAATAATGGCCTGTAGATATCACTGTGCCCAGACTTATACTGTGCATACTTCCTGACAGCTTAAAAGTGAAAGTGACTGTTGTGTAATGCCTGCATGACTCTGCTAATAAAGCACCATTATACTCTACTCATCCAAAACATAACACATGTCAACAAGCAAATCCTGTTCCCTAAGATCCTCTTTGAAGGCTCATACCTAGCAGTGGCCTGGCTTGGTGGTACAGTAGCTTTTCCAGGGATTTGGGTTTTTGTTATGTAAAAAAGCAGACAGTGCATCTCTTACAGTAATCTATGTTGTCTGGGTTGTGTTGCCCCCATGTGGCGGGTCACTGAATCTAAAATGCAACCCCAGGGCCGACCCACTCTCCATTTACTTAATGAAAGTATACAAATTCCAAGTCTGGTCTGTGAATCTGCCAACAATAGATTAAGAAGGACAGAGATCGATATTCAAGCAGGCTCAGTGATGCCAAGCCCTGACTTTTTTTTGTTTTTTAGGCCTGAAGAAGTTGACATCATATAGAGATATACTGTATATAAACTGACAGAGAAGTGGGCAGCACAGAATGATAGGAGCCAGGCTAGACAGACAGATATAGATGGAACGAGAGGGAGAGATTGATATATATGCAGAGAGGTAATTGAAAGGGTCTAACTGTAGCAGAGGCACAATGCACATAAATAGTGAAATAGAGGAACAAATAATATGGACAGAAATAACAGAGGAAGGGAGAGCAAATTGCATGAGGAGAGTTAAAATGACAGCATGAGTGCAACCGAGTACTCAGCACAGAGACGTGAATGAGGGGGTACAAGAGAGCGGAAAATGGTACACTGTGTACCAGCAGGGAGATTGGGGGAGTGAAGGTTTGGAATGGGGGGGGGGGGGAGAGGAAACAGGTGAGAGTGGGAAGGAAATAAGGAGAAGAGGGTTAAGAGAAGCAGAATGAGGAATGAGAGAGGTAAACTAGTCCAGAGTGTTGGTCTGGAGCGGGACAAAATATACTGTGTGTTTCCTATTATCTATAATCTGACTTGTTCCAGAACTGCAACTCCCTGTATAGACTAAAAGCTGATATCAACAAAAACGTAAGTGTGCAGCTTCTTCAGCCCAGACAAGAAACAGTTACTGTCACCATCTTACCTTTTTCTACTGTCACACGTCTCACACCCTGTCGGACAAATCCTTTCCTAGGACTTCACCTTGTCTTACTGTAAAAACTACCCCACAGTCACACTCCCTTCCCAGAGACTATTATCCCACTGTTACTATAGACACCATCTCTCCCTACTATACCTGCTATCCCACAGTCACACTCCCTTCCCAGAGACTATTATCCCACTGTTACTATAGACACCATCTCTCCCTACTATACCTGCTATCCCACAGTCACACTCCCTTCCCAGAGACTATTATCCCACTGTTACTATAGACACCATCTCTCCCTACTATACCTGCTATCCCACAGTCACACTCCCTTCCCAGAGACTATTATCCCACTGTTACTATAGGCACCATCTCTCCCTACTATACCTGCTATCCCACAGTCACACTCCCTTCCCAGAGACTATTATCCACTGTTACTATAGGCACCATCTCTCCCTACTATACCTGCTATCCTACAGTCACACTCCCTTCCCAGAGACTATTATCCACTGTTACTATAGGCACCATCTCTCCCTACTATACCTGCTATCCCACAGTCACACTCCCTTCCCAGAGACTATTATCCCACTGTTACTATAGGCACCATCTCTCCCTACTATACCTGCTATCCCACAGTCACACTCCCTTCCCAGAGACTATTATCCCCACTGTTACTATAGGCACCATCTCTCCCTACTATACCTGCTATCCCACAGTCACACTCCCTTCCCAGAGACTATTATCCCACTGTTACTATAGGTACCATCTCTCCCTACTATACCTGCTTTCCCACAGTCACACTCCCTTCCCAGAGACTATTATCCTACTGTTACTATAGACACCATCTCTCCCTACTATACCTGCTATCCCACAGTCACACTCCCTTCCCAGAGACTATTATCCACTGTTACTATAGACACCATCTCTCCCTACTATACCTGCTATCCCACAGTCACACTCCCTTCCCAGAGACTATTATCCCACTGTTACTATAGGCACCATCTCTCCCTACTATACCTGCTATCCCACAGTCACACTCCCTTCCCAGAGACTATTATCCCACTGTTACTATAGGTACCATCTCTCCCTACTATACCTGCTATCCACAGTCACACTCCCTTCCCAGAGACTATTATCCCACTGTTACTATAGACACCATCTCTCCCTACTATACCTGCTATCCCACAGTCACACTCCCTTCCCAGAGACTATTATCCCACTGTTACTATAGACACCATCTCTCCCTACTATACCTGCTATCCCACAGTCACACTCCCTTCCCAGAGACTATTATCCACTGTTACTATAGGCACCATCTCTCCCTACTATACCTGCTATCCCACAGTCACACTCCCTTCCCAGAGACTATTATCCACTGTTACTATAGGTACCATCTCTCCCTACTATACCTGCTATCCCACAGTCACACTCCCTTCCCAGAGACTATTATCCACTGTTACTATAGGCACCATCTCTCCCTACTATACCTGCTATCCCACAGTCACACTCCCTTCCCAGAGACTATTATCCACTGTTACTATAGGCACCATCTCTCCCTACTATACCTGCTATCCCACAGTCACACTCCCTTCCCAGAGACTATTATCCCACTGTTACTATAGGCACCATCTCTCCCTACTATACCTGCTATCCCACAGTCACACTCCCTTCCCAGAGACTATTATCCCACTGTTACTATAGGTACCATCTCTCCCTACTATACCTGCTATCCCACAGTCACACTCCCTTCCCAGAGACTATTATCCCACTGTTACTATAGACACCATCTCTCCCTACTATACCTGCTATCCCACAGTCACACTCCCTTCCCAGAGACTATTATCCCACTGTTACTATAGACACCATCTCTCCCTACTATACCTGCTATCCCACAGTCACACTCCCTTCCCAGAGACTATTATCCACTGTTACTATAGGCACCATCTCTCCCTACTATACCTGCTATCCCACAGTCACACTCCCTTCCCAGAGACTATTATCCACTGTTACTATAGACACCATCTCTCCCTACTATACCTGCTATCAACTGAGGTGGGCAGCCCTGGACTGAGGTACAAAATAGACTATGGCATTGCAAGTACACAGAAGCCCTAACAGCCCCCTATGAGCCACTAAATAGTGACTTTTAATGGCATCTTACAGCAACCCCTCTGACATTTGCCAGAATCCAAAGATTGCCAGTCTTGGCATGCCGGTGGGCCCCAAACCCCCCAGTCCAACAATAAAGGTTTGAACTTCAGCAGCCAACAGTTTTTTTTACCATATAATACTAGCTCTCCCAGAATGAGCTTCTGTTATAGATATACAGTCGTGGCAATTCAGTGGGAAAAGCTGAATAATTGGGAGGGGTAATAAATGACCCATTGTGTGGGTAACACTTTATGGCATGTGTTCCAGCTGCAGTTTGAGTGCTGCTATGTGTTAACTTGCCCTTTATAGCTCCCATTAGTCTCTATGTATGTGCTGCTACTGGGTGCATTTGGTTTCTTTGCCCGGTACATTTCCGTCTCTGCACAGAACATGAGAAGTCCTGTCAGTCTGATAAGGGCTAATGAAATTTCAGGCTGGCTGATTAGATCAGCACACAGTTGGCTGCGAGGGGACTCGCTGAATTAGTGGACTGTACCAGTGTGGGAGGAGGGGGGAGGATAAGACTGGAGAGCTAAGTCAATACCACCGGGAGAGCAGCAATATGTGCAGCAATTTGGGGAGACGCCGTACAAGAAAACATGTTTCCAACACTTCTCTGCATAAAGGAATCATAAGACATTCAATGCGATCGCTTATAAGCCCACTGATCTCTGTGCCATTAACTCTATACCTAGGGCTAGAGAAGAGACCTGATAAGCTGTGCTTACAAATGGCGGGGGGTCTGCTAAGGCAACGCAAAGGTCAAGTGTCCCCCAAGGCCAAATGCTGCTAAGTGTGTTAATACACAGTAAACATATTTTTTCTCAAAGCTCCGCAGATGGAAGATATAGGGATAATGCAATGAAAGATTAAATGCTAGCACCAGGTCTAGAAACCCACGGCAACCAATTAAAGAGATTTTACTTTCAACAGGTGACCAAGCTGAGCCACCTGCTGAGTTGTGGATGATTAGACCTGGGTTATGTGTTATGACTTTTATTGTAAGAACTTCTGGTATTATTTCGCGAAACTGCAGCGGGAATTAGCAGTGGAAAATTTGCAAGTAAAAATGCCCGTAAGAAAAAACGCCCATTGACTTTAATGCATTTGGAGAAAAAAGTCGCCATAAGAAAAAATACCCATTGACTTTATTGCATTTGGAGAAAAAAAGTCACCATAAGAAAAAACACCCATTGACTTTATTGCATTTGGAGAAAAAAGTCGCCATAAGAAAAAATACCCATTGACTTTATTGCATTTGGAGAAAAAAGTCACCATAAGAAAAAACACCCATTGACTTTATTGCATTTGGAGAAAAAAGTCGCCATAAGAAAAATACCCATTGACTTTATTGCATTTGGAGAAAAAAGTCACCATAAGAAAAAACACCCATTGACTTTATTGCATTTGGAGAAAAAAGTCACCATAAGAAAAAACACCCATTGACTTTATTGCATTTGGAGAAAAAAGTCACCATAAGAAAAAATACCCATTGACTTTATTGCATTTGGAGAAAAAAGTCACCATAAGAAAAAATACCCATTGACTTTATTGCATTTGGAGAAAAAAGTCACCATAAGAAAAAACACCCATTGGCTTTATTGCATTTGGAGAAAAAAGTCACCATAAGAAAAAACACCCATTGGCTTTATTGCATTTGGAGAAAAAAGTCGCCATAAGAAAAAACGCCCATTGACTTTAATGCATTTAGAGAAAAAGTGGCCATAAGAAAAAACTATCACTGACTTTAAGGGTAGGGATACATTGTCAGATTCGGGAAGATTAGTCGCCCCGGCGACAAATCTCCTCTTCTTCAGGGCGACTAATCTCCCCGATCTGCCTTCCCCTGCCTTCCGCCGGCTAAAATGTAAATCGCCTGGGGGCAGGCACACGGGGTGCCTCGTTTTCCGAAGTTTACGGGCAACTTTGGAAAACAAAGCGCTCTGAGTGCCTGCCCCCAGGCGATTTTCATTTTAGCCTGCAGAAAGCAGATCGGGGAGATTAGTTGCCGGGAAGAAGAGGAGATTTGTGGTCTGGCGACTAATTTCCCGGAATCTGCCTGTGTGGCCAGACCCTAATGCAGATAGAATGTTTGGCTACAATGGCTACTGCCCAGATTACTGATAAGCAAATTTATTCGGTTTGCCAGCCACGGATTTTCGGTGAAATTCTGAATTTTGACGTGTGCAAATCTTTTTGTGAAACTACAGCGAAAATTTGCTGTAGAAAATTTGCAAGAAAAAATGCCCATTGACTTTAATGCATTTGGAGAAAAAATTCGAAAGTTGCCCAGTGTGTGGAACTCTGTCTTCTTCCTCCAGATTCTATGCGGCGTGGGACGCCAAGGGAATCCTGCACCTGGTAATGCACCTTCGGACTGCCTGATGCATTACTCTGAATTGCCGTGAGTCGGAGTGGTTGTTCCATTTGCGGCTCATTCATGAGGTCCCTATGCCCACTTTCAGGGGTGCTTCGACAATGAGGCAAGTTGAGGCTGTCGCCTCAGGCGGCAGCGCCCCACTAGGTACTAGGGGCAGCAAAAATGCTGCTCCTGGTACTTTAAGAGCGAATTTCCGGGGGAGGGGGGGGCAGCAGCAACTGCTGCTGCCTCAGGCGGCAGAGGGGCCAGGATCGCCCCTGCCCACTTTACACAAAGGTGCCCAGGCCTCCTGCCTAAGTATCCTCCAGGGACGAATTGGACCCAATCCAGAAAAAACAATAATTTGGCAGGGGAAAAGAAGGGGCTTAAGAGGACACGGCTGACCTGGGAACAGCTATTGGACATGGGACAGAGACAGAGCAACAGGTAATTACATTGCTAGTAAGTTTGTAATATCAGTACCAACTGGTAATTTACCCTATTTACATACTCTGAAGGCCTGATCTTTAATAAATGCTGCATTATTAGATATGATTAGTCAATATCCAGCAACAATTGCAGCATTTGCCCTCTCCAGCACTTATTCCTCTACCCAGCACCGACCCCAGCGAGGTTTACTTGGCATGATAATCTATGTTACCACCTATTGACACCACCATCCCCAGCTGTTTGGCCTTTGGATGGACCTGGGCTGCCAGGAATTATAGTAGGATCTGTGCCTAGTTTCCATCAAGGAGTAATTCTTTTTTTCTGGTGCATTTTCCTCAAACAGAATTCAGGGACTGCAAATCATGTTTTATCTCCTAGATTTTTTTATTATGCCTGCTGTTTATGAAATACAACTCCCAGCGTCCTAGGTGATAGATCAACAACAACTAGAAGCCAGCGGGTGGATATCTCTGCCCTATATAAAGCTAATTTTATAGAATAAGGAAACACTGGGCTATACTATATTCATATTCCATGGTATACATTCAGATGAAACTGGTAAATAATAAATCGGCTTATTTAGTATACATAGTCTCAAGCCGCTTGGCTCCATGCCGAGGTATCCCCCAAATCCCAGGGGTGCCTCTCGGCATTCGAAACAGCTTGCTTTCCGGGACTATTTGCACAGTAGTTCAGACTGCAGGGCTAAGCACTTAGATAGAACAGAACAAGCACAGCCAGGGAAAATCTAATTGTATTTTCTTAAACTGTCATTAAAGCATTTATAATGAAAGAGAAGTTGGAGAAGATGGGAGGCCGCAATGAATTATTAATGCCTGAATCATCTACAATAATTTGCTTGCAGCGTGGCGGCCAAAAAGCAGCCAACGGGAGACGCTAGTAAGGATTTTAGTCTGAAAACTCAATTTAACAATGAGACACTCAGGAATTACTTGGCACCAAAGACTGGCAACCTTCAGTCCTCCAGCTGGTATAAAACTACCACTCCCAGCGTCCCTGCTTCCATCCTTTCATTTCACAGACACCTCCTTTAGTGAGATTTCCACTTACCACTGACATGTAGTCACGCCAATGGCCACCAGATACCACTGAAAACCCAATCCCCTTAATCCGGGCAAGCAGAGGACCTGGGGCAGTGGGACCCAGTTAGGACCCAATGCGTCACCCTCCCTGCCTCATAGTATCACTGCCCAACATCATAGGTTTGGTTATGACATCACATGGGCCTACCAGTGATCAGAGATTGGCTGGTTGCTGCGTCAATCTAGGAGAATCCTGCCTTGGTTTCATAATTTGAAAAACCAGGCAGGCAGTTTTGACCTGGGAAGCCCTTCTGAAAACCAGACAGGTAGCAACAACAACAACAAAGTAGTATACACACACTGAACAGCCAGAAAAACACACATATACAATAACCTTTAACATATGACCCATTTTGGGAGAAGGTGGGAAACTAGACATTTAAATTGTCATAAAACTAGTTCAGAAATTCCATCCAATAACCCATTCAGTAGTGTCAGACTGGGGTGTCCGGGGCCCTTTGAGGGTCACCATCTCAAAGACCTGGCACTCCAGAGGCAAAGGCGCCCCAATCAAGAACCTCTATCCCACACACATGCACCCCATCAGGAGCCTCAAACTGATCCCCCCATCCTTGACAAGAAGTGGACCTGAAGTAGCAGGACCCATCAGTTGTCCCAGTGTCTTGACCAGTGTTGGACTGGCCCACCAGGATACCAAGCCCAGGTGTTGGCCTATTTCATGGCCATTCCCTATTTCTATGAGAACAAAGAGGCTAAATAGATGGAATAATAGATTATGACCATAGATCCCCTTTAAAAGATGGCAACCCTACCTGTAGGCTGTCAGTCCAAATAGCCAATCACAGCCCATATTTGGCATCCCTAGGGATTTTTCTTCATGCTTGTATTGCTCCAAACTTTTTTTACATTTGAATGTGGCTCATAGTACAAAATGATTGGGGACCCCTGGTCTAAATAGATGGAAGAATAAATTATAGGATGTAAAAAAATGAGTGAGGAGAGGAGGAAAATAGTTTGTAGAGTTGGCCTAATGTTTTTTTGGTGGGCCCCTGGCACATCCCAGTCTGATTCTGAACAGAAATCATATGAGGTATAAGAATGTACAGGCACATAAGGAATATAAAGCACACTATATTTGTCTGTGTGCTACAGTTGCTACATATAAGGTTGGACCTTACTTATAAATAGTGATGAGCAAATTTCTCCATTTTCACTTTGCCTATAAAATCGAGAATTTCCAGCGAAATTTATGAAACAATGAAAAATTCACAAAAACGCGAATTTTGACACAGGTGTCAACATGTTCTTGATGCCGGCGACAATTTAACGCTCATTAAAGTCAATGGGCGCCTTTAATTGTCGCCGATGTTGGAATTGTCGCTGGCGGAAATTGTCTGCTACCGGTTTGTATCCTTCCCACTGGCGCTGAAGGGATAGCTGGGCCACAGGCAACCTTTAGATGTGACTTCATTCTCTGACCATTGAAATCATTCAGTATTCTGCTGGCATTTTCCTCTGGATTTACAGCAGCCCTTTGGGGGAATTTTCTGTATCTCTACAGTATCTGTCCCTTAAGGCAGGAGAAGCTACTTTGAGAAGGTCACGCCAGCGGAGCACATAATACTTACATGCAACCGTGACCTACTCTACTGCCGCTTGTCTTTTACGGACAATGTCTAAATTATATTTCCTTAGTTAAACCATCCCTGCCCTACACTGTTTTACCCTATACTGAGCACTTGTATGGTAGTATGTAGATGTTCTTCGTGATGTGCAACCTAAAAATAAAATATCATTTTCAGCGACTTTTTAATATCAATTGATGACACAATTCCAATGGTTTTAAAGTTATTTCTGAATGTAATTATTATTAGAAGCTGTATCTATACCGGTCCCTTGCACTGCTGGTTCTGACAATTGAAACAATGAAATCTTGGCTGTAGGAGATGTGACTTTTCACGCATTGTTTTGAGAGACAGAAGCAGCAGGGCTGAAAATGGGCAGACAGATACTTAGGGTCATTTACTTTACCCTGGGCGCAAGAGCTAGAGCTCTAAGAGGTGCAAGAGTGTATACCTTATTATTCATTTAATAACACTTGCACCCCAGGGTAAGCTGCTCTTTGCTCCTCAAACCACAGGGAGAATCTGAGAAAAATATCAAGAGGTGCAAAAAAGTCAAGTCCTTACTGGCTGTCCTAAGCACAGGGCCCAGTTGCCCGCTGCATCTCCGTAACTTGTAGGTCTGACGTAGGGTTGCCACCTTTTCTGGAAAAAAAAAAAAAACGGCCTTCCTGTATATTTATCTTTTTTCCCCTATTTATTAGGGATGCGCGAATCCAAAATTTGGTTGGGGATTCGGCTAGGATTCTGCCTTTTCCAGCAGGATTCGGATTCGGCCAAATCCTTCAGCCTGGCCGAACCGAATCTTAAAGGGATACTGTCATGGGAAAACATGTTTTTTTCAAAACGCATCAGTTAATAGTGCTGCTCCAGCAGAATTCTGCACTGAAATCCATTTCTCAAAAGAGCAAACATATTTTTTTATATTCAATTTTGAAATCTGACATGGGGCTAGACATTTTGTCAATTTCCTAGCTGCCTCCAGTCATGTGACTTGTGCTCGATCACTCTTTACTGCTGTACTGCAAGTTGGAGTGATATCACCCCACAATCCCCCCCCAGCAGCCTGACAACAGAACAATGGGAAAGTAATGAGATAGCAGCAGCTCCCTAACACAAGATAAAAGCTCCCTGTAAGATCTAAGAACAACATTTAATAGTAAAAGCCAAGTCCCACTGAGACACATTCAGTTACATTAAGTAGAAGAAATAACAGCCTGCCAGAAAGTAGTTCCATCCTAAAGTGCAGGCACAAGTCACATGACTGGGGCAGCTGGGAAACTAACAAAATGTCTAGCCCCATGTCAGATTTCAAAATTGAATATAAAAAAATCTGTTCGCTCTTTTGAGAAATGAATTTCAGTGCAGAATTCTGCTGGAGCAGCACTATTAACTGATGTGTTTTAGAAAAATACATGACAGTATCCCTTTAATCCTAATTTGCATATGCAGATTAGGGGCGGGGAGGGAAATGTTTCCTCCTTCCCATTCCTAAATGCATATGCAAATTAGGATTCGGATCCGGTATTCAGCCAAATCTTTCACAAAGGATTTGGGGGTTCGGCCAAATCCAAAATAGTGGATTTGGTGCATCCCTACTATTAATACCACTGGGATCAACCATCCTTTTTACCGGCCAGGTGGCAACCTTAGTCTGACACCTTCCCACACCCCTTGCCAATACATAACTAACTAATGCAGTCATTTGTGGGGTCCCACAGGTCACAGAAAAGGCAGATGCAGTGGGGGAAAAAATGGCAGATTGTGGACTTTTTTTTTTTTAAACAATTTGCACATTGCATTTTGCTGTGTAAATGACCCTTCTGCTTGTAATTGTACCTATATTTACAAAAACTTTAAAACAAGTGAATATTAATGAATGTATACTGGAAAGGTTTTTTTGGGGGGGGTGTCAGAATCACAGTAAGTTAATTTAAAGGAATTGTTGAGTATAGAAATTACAACTGGCAAATAGATAGGCTGTGCAAAATATAAAATGTTTCTACTACAGTTAGTTAGCCAAAAATGTAATGTATAAAGGCTGGAGTGACTGGATGTGTAACATAATAGCCTGAACACTACTTCCTTTGCAGCTCTCTTGGTTTCCACTGATTGGTTACCAGGCAGTAACCAATCAGTGATTTGGGGGGGGGCACATGGGTCATAACTGTTGCTTTTGAATCTGAGCTGAATGCTGAGGATCAATTACAAACTCACTGAACAGTTATGTCCCATGTGGCCCCCCTTCAAGTCGCTGACTAACTCAGAGTTAGAGAGCTGAAAAGCAGGAAGTAGTGTTCTGGCTATTATGTTACACATCTAGTCACTCCAGCCTTTATACATTACATTTTTGGCTGACTAATTATATTAGAAACATTTTTTTTTTATTTTGCACAGCCTATTTATTTACCCAGTTTTTATTTTTACACTCATCTGTTCCCACTGTCACATCAGGGAACAACCATTCATTTTTCCACAGCTCCACAATTTTTTTCCATGGAAAGGAGCAGTATCCCCCTGCCACTTGGTCAGCACACCTCCCCGATCTTCTCTGACCTCTTCGTTCAATGTCAGTTACTTCTACTCCAGTTGTGACCCACCCCAAACATACCCAAGGCACATGTCTCTTCTTCCTGTCCTTAGTTCTAGCCATTATTTCCAATAAGATAACCAGCGCAAGAGCCTTACTGACTATTCATGAAATTTCCTGTAATGACAGAGATGACAACCTGGGCTGCCCCTGACCCATTCTATCCCAGACTGCACCCATGCTGCCCTTAACACACACCCCACTGTTTTGCACAATATCAGAGGAATTTGGGTGACCATACTATTCATTTCAATGGGTAGATTAGCTTTTGGGTGCAAATTACTGACAGACTGTCGTTGACAGGTGAGGGGGGCCTAAATCAAGGTGATCCCTAAAAAAAATATGGGTGAGTTGACATGTCTGGAGTCTTGGTGGGGTATAACAGTTCAAATACGATTTTTCTTCAGCACACCACTTACTTTTTCCAGGGTGCATCCACTCCCAAGCTGCCTCCAAGTCAGCCAAATTCCTTATCTTGAATAACAGGAAGCACACCATCATCAGGCTTTGCCTTTAAAACATTTTATTTCAGCGGAATTCACACAGGAAGGAGTTTTCCCCAGAAAGCTTGTGTGTGAATTCCGGGGTATAACAGTTGCCTTGCTTCAGGCGGAGTAGAGGTGGCCAAGCAAAATAAATTTGTTGAGGTTGTCAAACAAGCGGATCTTTTCCTGATATGACCACCAAAAGCAGGGCAAAATTGGGTTAATCTGAACATACGGCCCTAGGGCCAAACAATCGGATTATATGAAGGAAATGGGCACCAACGGGTCGTAGGACCACATAAACTATCCGATGTGGTCCTTTAAGTCCAGTCCAGTTTTCTTCTGTAGCAGCCCATTAGCTTTTTACTCACAGCTGGTCATCATGGGAATGTTAAGAGCTACAGTATGTTTAAGTTTGAGGAGGCGTCTTCAAATATATTAGACTCTAAGGGCAAGGCCAGACATAGCGTTTTTACTTTGCATTTTTAATAAATCTCAGTCGGGCGTAAATACGCATAAACTACACTGCCACTGAAACTAATGGAAAACGCACTATGGCAATTCTCACAGGACGCTTGCAAGCCGAAATCCACCACGGGACGCCAGTATTGGTGTTTTTCAGCAGAACGCCGATACGTCAAGGAACTACCAAAACAATAGATTCTATGGGAAATGCACGTTTGAAACCACACTTTATGTAAATCCGCAGCGTAATTTAAATATGGTGTCCAAATTCTCGCAAGATAAATGACGCATATACGTTTTTACGTCTTATTAGGCTGGTGCCGAAATTACGCTGCGTATTGGCGATCATTCTGGCTCCATTTTGCATGTAAATAGCTTTTCTACTTGGCTTAAATTCTTCCGAGATGTCTTCCTCCAAAGCCAACGGAATTATGGGGAACGAGAACAACGAGAAGTGCATGTTGGGAAAAGAAACCTGCGTGCTGAAAAACGCATGAAAAACATATGTTGACGGTCATGCGTGGTTTTGTTGCTTTTTATTTAAAACGCAACGTAAAAACGCCACGTTTGGCCATGCCTTTAAACTCCATCCCCCCCAAATGGCTGTTTTAAAAGTACCCCTAGTAACATATACTGAGGTGGGTATAGGCCCACTCCTATATCTCCTAAAGACACCCCCACACAGTTTCCCCAGGATATAGTATATTTAGCCCATAATTGCACATCAGTGATAGAATATTGGATTTCTCCTTGTAATTGGTGCTCCTGGTGCTCATGTTGAATAGTGGAATGAGATAGAGAAGGAAGGGAGCAGAACAGGCAAATGGGGGAATATATATAGTCGTATAATAAACAGACAAAGCAGTAAATGAGCGACTGTGTATGGCAGGTACAACACAGGTTACAAGTCACCCGCTGTATATTGTTCTGCCACGAGAAGGTTCCTAATGTGCTTTTTGCTTGACAAGCCGGCTCAGCGTGGATTCATTATCCATATACTGTATCTATACAAGAAGAATATCTCCCATCTCAAAAGATATTTCCTGGAAGCTCATTACCATAATTACCGTCTGATTTCTCACGCACATTAAAAAGGTAATGAATTATCAAAATATTTTCATCAGGCACAAAATTGCACAGGGAACAGGGAGACGAGCTCACAAGCTCACAGCCGCCTCGGCTTCTTCATTCAGCGCGTGTGTTTGATGGAAAGCCTTGGGGAGCGAAAGCCTTTTTTTTTTTAAAAAAAAAAAAAATTCTGGTTCTCCCGGTGAATTCTGGGATATGGTTTCATTAATACAAGGATTGCCGTTGGTAGGATACTTCATATAATAGGCAGAGAGTGCCGGGGCTTTTGTGTTAAGTACCACGGCTTTAAATGGAAAGTATGAAGTAAAAGGATTGAAATAATGTCTGCTTGTTCAGATTAGCCATACTGAATGCGGCACTATGGGAACGGGGCAGGGGTAGTGATGGGCGAATAAATTCACCCGTCGGCGAATAAATTTGGCGCCAAAATTTGGATGCGAGTCCGAAAAGTCGCTCATGTCAAAATCGCCACGCGTCTACTCTATTCGGACGGCCATCGGCTTTAACGCCGGCGTCAAAATTGGCGCAAGGGACTTTTCAGCCGCGCGTCAATGTTCGAGTTTCACAATTTTTTCGTGATTTTTTTGCTGGAAATTTTTTGGCAAAGTGCAACAGGAGAAATTTGGCCATCACTAGGCAGGAGCATAACTATAGAGGAAGCAGACCCTGTGGCTGCAGTGGGGTCACGGAGGTATAGGGGGTCCCATGAGGTCCTAATTAATGAGCAATTTCAACATTTATTGATAAATCAGGTCACCTTCTGGATATGTTGGACCCTAAAATGCGTTTGCTGTGGGGCCCAGTATCATCTAGTTACGCCACTGAATGGAGGTATTTTAACTCCTACTGCACTCCAGGTAGATTGCCGCTACATCTTTTGAGGAATACTTAAAAGAATCAAAAACCCTCGTTAAGAGAGAGTTGGGGAGCTGCTCTTTGGGTGAACTCTATTTTTGTTTATAAATGTACCCCAGATTCTGAATTGCAAGGGCCGAAGGGATGCTGGAATGTTAATACTTTACAAGTAAGCTGCATTTGATCTTTTAGCATCACGCCTATCATTATAACAAACCCATACCGTTTTTCACAGGACAGTCCCGATTTTGACAGCTGCAGTCCCGGATTGTTATTGAAATGACCTGGCTTTCTCTTTGATCTCCTGCACTGAACAGCCTGAAAAAGATACACTGTTTCAAAAACTTAATTGGCTTTTGGCAGAGAGCTCAGAATATGGCCGCAGGTGCACTTAGATACTTTTGTAACAATTTCGTATAAGCAAAGAAACAATTGTAATAATTTAAGAGAAGGAGGTCTCTTGGGGAAAACTGTGAGGAAAAATGTAATTTTTATTTCTAAATGACACTGTTTATACTGCAAATAATTCACTCTAAAATAATTTATTTTTTTAGTTGTAATATTGGTGTGTAGGTGCATCTCAGGTCATTTTACCTGGTCATGTGATTTCAGATAGAGCCTGCACTTTAGGATGGAACTGATTTCTGGCAGGCTGTTGTTTCTCCTACTCAATGTAACTGAATGTGTCTCAGTGGGACCTGGATTTTACTATTGAGTGCTGTTCTCAGATCTACCAGGCAGCTGTTATCTTGTGTTAGGGAGCTGTTATCTGGTTACCTTCCCATTGTTCTGTTGTTAGGCTTCTGGGGGGGAAAGGGAGGGGGTGATATCACTCCAACTTGCAGTACAGCAGTGAAGAGTGAAGTTTATCAGAGCACAAGTCACATGACTTGGGGCAGCTTGGAAACTGACAATATGTCTTGCCCAATGTCAGAGTTATATTAAATCTGTTTGCTCTTTCCGTGCAGAATTCTGCTGGAGCAGCACTATTAACTGATGCCTTTATAATGCCAGTTACATTGCCGTTGCCTTGGCAGGTGATAAAATACCCATATATGGTACAGTGAATTATCTGCAGTGTAATCAGTGTAATTTAGAAATAAAAACTACACCATAAAAATCAAGACAGAATCCTTTTAAACTTCCCCTCCTTCGATTTCGATTCTAGCCGACAGGAAGGCTTTTTGGGAAGATTAGTCGCTCGAAGAAGAAGCACTTTGTAGCAACTAAATCTCCCTGAATCTTCGCGTGTGTCACCACCCTGAAAAAGAACTGTTCTGAAGAGATGATGTGGAAAGTTGCAATGCAAAGGCGCCATCTGTAGTTCGTATGTGACACTGCAGCATGTAAAATCATTACCAGACTATACTGTAGGTGTTATTGTTGCTGCTACACTCCATAGACCATTTATTTTACTATATGTTCATTAGCTTAGAGCTTAGAGAGAATATTAGGCCACAGGTGTAACATATAGGCAGTCTCTCGCTTATTTTCTATTTTTTAATATTATATTCTTTGGATGTTTTATCACCAGAGGAAATAAAAATTTCAGTGGTAATACAAAAACATAAACAGCTTTCAGCAAGCCAGTAATAGGTGGGGGCAGGGGGGAGCATTCTTCTGCTTGGTAAATCTCATCCTTGGTAAAACCACAGCCTGTCTGCCGACCCCTCTGTTGCACGGGCAGAGCTATAGGGCCCAGTGTGAGCGCACAGCCTGACATTAATATTTCCATTGCATATTCATCAGCTTGTGTCAGGGCTGTCAGGCCAGATGGGGAAATCTCAATTTGCAGTAACCCTTCCACTGCTCTGAGCCATTAACCTATTCACCGCTCACAGCCGGTCTATTACACAGAAAATGCTCTTCTTTAATGAAGGAGATTATAGCACATATGCAGTCATGCTGCGGACTGTGCCGAGGAGGAAGCCTAGGGAATATATTGATTGACTGGCTCCCCTACTCCTGTGAATATTCCCCCCAATCCATTCTATACCTTCTCCTGAGACAACAGCAATCCAGATTTTAGGAATTGATGAAGGCTACAGATTTAATTAAATGTATATATATAAAAAAAAGTCCTAGAACTTAAAGGAGAAGGAAAGGTCTTTTAACTTGGGGGTGCCAAATGTTAGGCACCCTCAAGTAATCGAATCTACTTACCTGAAACCCCTGGCTGATGCTCCTATCAGAAGAAAACTGCACCGGCCTGGGATTCTTCCAGCGAGCACCACGGAGCGATTGTCTTCTTCTATCTTTAAATTTCCCAGGGCGGACGCATGTGCAGTAGAATGAAATTCCATTTAAGTTCGGCTTCTCGTCCAACTGCGCATGATGAGCAGCCGCAAGAAAAAAGAAGAAACCGGAAGACGATCGATCCGTGGTGGTCGCTGAATGAATCCTGGGCCGGTGCAGTTTTCTCCTAATAGGTGCATCAGCCAGGGGTTTCAGGTAAGTACATGCAATCATTTGGGAGTGTCTAACTTTTTGGCACCCCCAAGTAAAAAGACCTTTGCTTCTCCTTTAAAAGCTAGTGATGGGCGAATTTCTCCCATCTCGCTTTGCCCAAAATTTGGGCATTTCCCGCAAAATTCACAAAATGGCGAACAATTCGGGAAAAATTTGGAAAAGTCACTCGCGTCAACTTTGATGCCAGCGTTAAAGTCAATGCCCGTTGAATAGTGTTGATGCGCAGCGATTTTGATGTGGGGGACTTTTTGGACAAGCGGGCAAAAATTTTTGACGCTGGCGAATTTTTGCTGGCAAATTTGCTCCAGGTGAATTTATTCGCCCATCACTATGAGAAACCCACCCCTTCAAGAACTGCATGCTACAAATATTGCTACCTGTCATGTCAGCCTCCCAACCCAAGAACCAGATGGGCAGGTCAAGACTAGAGGGTTGGCAATGAGAAGAGCCACTAAAACCAGGCAGACTGTGTTGACTTGAGCAATCCTTCTTAAAAGCAGACTGTCCAGGTCAAATGAGGACAGGTGGCTAACCCTAGGGGCAGGCCAAGGGCTAAACTGAAGAATATTACTAATTTACCAGCAGCTGCATTACCAGTAAATATTTAATACTGCCTCCGGCCTTGGCTGGTGTTTTCTTTCCTCCTAACCTGTAATTTGGTCCCGCCGGGGGAGATCAGAGGGGTTGGTCAGGTTTGGGCCAGCGGAGCCCATGAAGACAGGAGCCCACCAGTTTTTTTCCCAGTGTTCCGCTGGCCCAGTCTGACACTGGTTTCGACCCTTCTGTAAGTCCGGTGCACTGAAATCCCCCTGCTGCTGTCTCACTGATGTGCTGCTGTCTCACTGATGTGCTGCTGTCTCACTGATGTGCTGCTGTCTCACTGATGTGCTGCTGTCTCACTGATGTGCTGCTGTCTCACTGATGTGCTGCTGTCTCACTGATGTGCTGCTGTCTCACTGATGTGCTGCTGTCTCACTGATGTGCTGCTGTCTCACTGATGTGCTGCTGTCTCACTGATGTGCTGCTGTCTCACTGATGTGCTGCTGTCTCACTGATGTGTTGCTTTCTCACTGATGTGCTACTGTCTCACTGATGCGCTGCTGTCTCACTGCCAGTTGATCAGGTACATGAGTTGTGGGGGTTGCAGATACATGACAAGGTTGACAAGTAGGGGACTTGCCTTTGGCATCCTGATCTTTTGATCCTACACCACAGATGGACAACTGAATCCAACAAATAATTAAACCCAATTCTCTTAAAGTGACGTCACTTTTTAAGACTGATATTTGGTAACGGCATACCTTCCAACTGTCCCATTTTTTTACGGAACATTCAGGCCGCAGTCCCCAGTTTCTTATTGAAATGTCCCGACTTTCTCTTTGATCTCCTGCACCCAACAGCCAAAAAAAGATACAACGTTTCTAAAACTTAATTGGCTTTTGCCAGAGAGCCCACAATAAGTGGCAGGTGCACTTTTGTAAGAATTTAAGATAAGCAAAGAAACAATTGTAACAATTTAAGATAATCGGGTCTCTTGGGGAAACTGTGACAGCTTAAAGGCAATTCACCTTCATTAGCAAAACTGTAACACATAAAAACGACAGAAATGTGATCAAACTTTCATAACCTGCCAAATGTTGTGAAATGGACATGATAATTAGGGGGTGTGGCCACAAAAATGGGCATCCTCTGCAATATGTGTGGCAAATCTTTTTTCCCTCTTTCTATTTCCAAAATGTTGGGAGGTGCTGTATAGGTAACTAGTGATGGGCGAATTTGCGCCGTTTTTGATGCCGGCGCCCGTTTTTGATGCCGGCGTCTGTTTTTGTCGCTGGCGTCCGTTTTGCCGAATTTTCTCGTGCGTTTCATGAATTTATTCGCTGGCGGTGAATGGCGCAAATTCGCCGCAAATTCGCGCCTGGCAAATAAATTCGCCCATCACTATAGGTAACGGGAGAGCAGAAGGAATGATGTACGGTAGCAGGAAACCATTGGAAGTCATGACTAGTGATGGGCGAATTCTGCAAAACGCGAATTTTGACACCGGCGACAATTCAGACACCGGCGACAATTTGATGAGCATTAAAGTCAATGGGTTGTTTTAATTGTGGCTGGTGTCGGAATTGTCGCCGGCGCCAAAAAAAAAAAACGGAGGGAATTCGACGGCAAATTTTCACGTCGATTACGCTAATTTATTCGCCAGCAGCGAAACATGGAAATTCACTGCGAATTTGCACCCGGCAAATAAATTCGCCCGTCACTAGTCATGACAAGCAGAGAACAGAAACGTCTTGCTTTCAATAGCCACGACTTTTAACAAAATACCTTTAAAATCACTTCCAAACGAACATATTGGATGATTGCTTGAAATAAGAAAAAAATTTCCTTCATCATGAAAAGCAAGTTTTCATTATCTGGGTGGAATTCCTTTTCCCTTTGATTGCGAGAACCCAGTACGAGTGCAAATAATTCCAAATTACAGTTTCTTACAAAATCCTGCAAGAGAATATCAATAAAAAAAAAAGGCTTGTTCTAAGCAGGAGCGGCTCATTATGCCACTAATAAGCTAGTGAGGTAATATCTCTATGTTGTGTGAGCTCAGTATCTTACCCCTAATTGCTTGTCTGTATAGAGACTGGTTTGTGTATCCGTCTGTCTGTTTATCTCGTTCCAAACTGGAAGCTCATTTGTATTTTCTGCCGGTATGCCTACTACATCTGTGTATTTTATATTTATTCCTGCGTTTTAATAAGAGTTTTCTGCGGCTGTCACTAAATTTTTCATACCCCCGGACGGGCAACCTTTGACACCCCGTATCCAGGTGTTGCCATTGATACATAGTGCAGGGCTAGTACAATATTCATCCAGGGACTTGTCTCATTACTGCTGGGAGTCAGGATGAAATGATGTTTCTGCTCTTCCGCAGCCAATCGGAGGCAACTTCAGATCTTCTTTGCGCCTTCACCGCGTAGGTAGGGACCATTTCAACTTGACGGACGGGTGTCTGTTTCTCAGCAATTGCTACAATATAATTAGGATATCAACATCTCTCTGAACTGGTAATGTGATGTTGGCAATTGTATTTCTACAACGTGATGGGCAAATAAATTCGCCTGGCGCTAATTTGTGGCGAGTTTCCATGTTTCCCCGCGGCGGCATAAAATTTTGGAGGCATGTCGGAAAAGACACTCGCATCAAAACCGTCGCGCGTCAACACTATTTGGACATCCATTGACTTTAACGCTGGCGTCAAAATTGACGCGAGCGTCAAAATCGACACGGGCATCAATTTTCTAGTTTCACAAATTTTTTGCGAATTTCGGCTAGGGTCCACGACCGGATCAGCCCGATTTTGCCACTTCAATGGGCATATCGGGGAGAGATCCGCTCGTTTGGCGACATAGCACTTGGTGGCTGATCTGTGCTCTCTGCCAAAAGCCAATTAAGTTACAATCTTTGTTTCTTTTTCTGGCTGTTCAGTGCAGAGAAAGTCAGGACTGTTCAGTACAAATGTGGGACTGCAGGTTGAGCTGTCAAAAGCAGGACTGTCCCACTGAAAACGGGACACTTGGGAGGTGTTATATTAGTCTGTGCCACTGTCTCATACTTGAAGCACCCTGCACTCGCCGGCACAGCAAGGATCCATGGAAATGAGTCTTGTTATAGTGTGTTCTGCAAGGAGGCGACACAGCTCTTTGTGTAATTACACACTATTGTTATAAGCTGTCACAGCCAATGCCTATATATGCTTATATAATAATATATACTCTCCAGTACTTAGACACGTCCCTGAGCAGACAAGATATTCAGATCAGATGCAGTTAAAATGATCACATCTGCACCTCCTCCTCCTCCCGCACCTCTGCCGGCAGCGGCCCCAGCTTGATAAATGGGATATTTATATCTGACAGTAATTAGAGTGAGATCAGTTCACAGGTGCGACTAACACTTCCATTATTTTCTCTGTGCCGCATAGTGACTCCTGCAAGTCATGGTGGGAGGATTGGCCGCTGCCTGCTCATAAACACACACCCGCACACACAGGTACACACACACAAATAAACATATATTATATATATTCATACAAATGCAGCTACCAGCCCACACATACACATGCACATTGCTCCCTGGGGCCGCACAAATAGAGTTTTTATAGAATAAATAAAAAAGCAGTTGGAATGTCTAGTCTACGGTTGCCATCTTTCTGTTTGCCCAACTCAGGGCAGGGGGCATGGTGGGTGATGTTGGGGGGCAGGGCACATGACATAAGAGGTGGGACCAACTCCCTAGGGACGTGGGCTTTTGACATCAGGGGTGGGTCTTGTGATGTGGCGATTGCCAATTGGCTGATCACCATGCCATTTACTTCAATATCCTAATTTGGAAATCCGGACAGGTAGCAACCTTAGGCTAGTCTGCTCATTAAAGGACAGGTAACCCTTAATTATTTTTTACAAATGATGTTTATTGAGTCTGCTCTCATTGGTGTATTCTCCATAAGATCTACTGTATGTGGCATGGTGGTATTTTAACTGCGGCTTGACAGCTAGGGCACCACTCAGCTGGGTTCTTGCAGTAGTGGAGGTAAACAGTGTCCAAGCTGGTCTATAATTATACATTATATAAATAAAATAAAGGTACTTCACGTAGTGCAAAGGATTGTTGCAGCAGTTCATCATCATTTATTTATATAGCACTGTCAAGATACGCAGTGCTTTACTGCAGTTATAGCAAACAGGGAATAAATGGTGGAAAACAGACAAGGATTACAGAGTACAATAGGGTTTACAAACTAAAAGGTAAGGGTACAATTGAGACATTAGGATTGTATAAACAGCAGTTACAGTAGTTCTACAGTTGTCACTTGGGTATTCCCCAACCATCAGGTATTTATTACCCAGTGTTGCCACAGAGGAATTTCACATATCACCCTGGTTCTTCACCAATAACTTTCCTACATTCTGGCAGGTGTCGCCTGTGGAACTACTTCTTCTTGGAGCACAGACACATGCTCTTACTAGGTTACCCTATCTGACACTCCATGTTAAGTAACATGTCACTTACTACAAGCCCTTGTCTATGGAGTTCCTTCCAGTAGGGTGTCCAGCCTACATTGGTTCAGGCTTCTTCATACTGAGGCCTCCTGCCTCAAGCTCTCCAGCAGCATCCACTGTATCCATAGAGTGGAGTCTAAAGAGGTACAGGTTCTAGTTCCAATATTGACAAACAACAATGAACTTAATCTCCATGTAACAGTCCTTCAGACCTCAAAGTGGGCAAGGCTTTCTGGGTGGAGTTTTTGACAGATTGACAGGGGCATAAATGAAGTGTGACCTATATCGTCACTATTTACAAATTTAAGGGGCCCATTCACCAAGCTCGAGTGAAGGATTCGAAGTAAAAAAACTTCGAATTTCGAAGTGTTTTTTTGGCTACCTCGACCAACGAATGGGCTACTTCGACCTTCGACTACGACTTCGAATCGAAGGATTCGAACTTAAAATTGTTCGACTATTCGATAGTCGAAGTACTGTCTCTTTAAGAAAAAACTTCGACCCCCTAGTTCGCCACCTAAAAGCTACCGAACCCAATGTTAGCCTATGGGGAAGGTCCCCATAGGCTTGGCTAAATTTTTTTGGTCGAAGGATAATCCTTCGATCGTTGGATTAAAATCGTTCGAAAGATTTTAATTCCCAGTCGAATATCGAGGGTTAATTAACCCTCGATATTCGACCCTTGATGAATTTGCCCCTAAATGTTACACTATATGAGGAATGATACTTGGAGCAAAAGCAGTACAAATCTGGGAAAACCAGGATTTATAGAAAACCTTAAAAAAGCTGGATAAAATAGATTTCCCTTTTATCTTATATACCCAGACAAGCCCCCTATCTTACCAAAACCATGGCTAATTGCCAGTAACTCCATTTGTGATCCCTGTTTTGAGACTTTACTGTATAAAAGTTGGGTCACTGGGCGGTATGCCTATATTCTACCCAACAAAATGTCTTCCCTCTTCAACGTGTTAAATCATATCCCCTCTATATAAGCTGTATAATAGGGGGTGGCACACTACCATACACTGTATGTATGTGCCTGTTAAAATTATTTAGATGGAACTCATTAGCAGTGGCTTTGTTCAGTCCTATCATTTTACAGCCTCGAGAGAATAATTAAATGGGGATTGGGAAAAAGGGGATTTGGTATTTGTAATTAGCTGTATATCACTGTAGTTACTGCTGATTTGCTGCACGGCATCAGAACAAAACAATCTGTTGATACTTGAGAATCCGACAGATGCCGGAGATGGCTTACAATCGAAAGGCCAAAGAGGTAGAGATCTGCTCAATGGCAATGTCACCAGAAGAGCAGATCTCTCCCCGATATGCCCACATTGAAGTGGGCGATATCAGGCTGATCCATTTGTGGGCCCAAGGCCCCAACGATTGGACCATAATGGATCCTATATGGGCGGTCGGGATTTTTTAACCTGCCCGATCGAGATTTGGCTGACTTTCGGCCAGCTATCGATCGTGGCAGCCCATCGGATGGCCCAACACACAGCCAATAAACTGCCGAATCTGTCTGTCAGCAGCTTTTATCGGCCATATGTGGGGGCCTTAAGTTACTGGTAGTTTGGTGTTTTGAGGTAAATAAAATTGCATTTGAGGATGAGATTCTCAATTTTTTTATGAATAGCTGAGATGACTCTGGATAGGAAGCAGTGTATAAATCTCCCACTGTTGAGACAGTATGTACCGTCCAGTGTTCACCTCTCTGAATTAATAGCTCCACAACTGTCCAAATTGCTTGGGCAGCCAGCACAGTCATGTACTTGACTTAAGAAATGTTTGCCGTATACTCTTTGTATATGATGTACCACTTGATATAGCCTGTCCAGAAAACACATGGCCAGGGCTTACTGTACCCTAACCAGGTAAGACAATAAGCAGCTTGTAGATTCACTGAACACAAAGGGAGACAGTGATAGATTTCTAAACTGGGTGCCCCTAGGCCAGCTGCAACCACGCTGGCCCCCTGGCAATCAAGCAACCCGACGTTCCCTGTCTCCTGCATCCACATGCATCTAGCAGCCCGGCACTACTTGTCTACCGTACTCGCATGTGTACCCTCACACTACTTTATTCATGCTTTGGCCACTGAGGACTAGGAACTCCTTCTCGTCCAATGCTCCAGAGGCAGATACGGTTGGGAGGCATGCAACCCATAATTTTGTGCCGCACAAGGCCCAGGCCTATATGGCCTTCCCATAAACCCAAGCCTGAAGATGTTCAAAATGTAACACACTGGCATTGGATGTACGCCTCTCTGTACATCCAGAGATTTCTTTTGAATGAAGAAATCTCAAGTACTTTTGGACATCAGTTTCTTTAACTTTGTAGGGTTGGACTGGTCTGTCAGAGTTCAAGGGAATCTTCTGTTGGGTCCAGGCCCTGGTACGTACATCATTTCTTTTCTATACACATGAGAGAGCCATACTGTTTACCATGTTTTTCTTCTAATAATAGTGACTGTGGGCACCAGACGTTAGGTTCTCAATCGAGCAGTAGGAAGTCCAGTTTCCTGTAGCTTCCTAATTTGTTAGAAATTTGTTGGAAGATGTCAGTTCTTGTGTTTATAGGGCTGGATGTGGGACAGTGTTGGGTATATGTTCAATAGACTTCAGTGACCTACAAGGCACAGAGAGGGCCAGCTTCACCTTTATTTTATGTCCAAGTATGTAAAGAGATACATTTCTACTAGGAATCATCAAAAACATTCAATGTGGTCAAACAAATTGCATTTTCTGATAAAGTAATGTACTGTAGCTTATATGATTGGTGGAGGCTTTGTGGACCCCTATGTATAGCATGGAGGGGTCCAATTAAAAATGTCACAATATGCACAGAATGTAAATTTTAAATATCTTCAGAACTGGAAGGTTAGAATTAATCAGTGCAGCTCCCCCATTCTGCATACTCATGCCCTGTATTGGAGTGTGGGGTTCAGATGTAAACACATAAAAACAATATATATATATATATATGTAAAAATGTATATTTGTTAGTGTCCTTTAATGGCTGTAATGAATTTTTTTAAATCCCCAAATTATTATTTTTCAAGGATCCGTCACTTATTTTTATATGAAACTTTTGTTTACGGAGAAACCACTTTGTTCTTCCTCCGCTGATAAGAAGCTTGAAATCATTCATCATATTCTCCTGCCGAGATGAAAACTTAAAGGGAAGGAAAAAAAGGAGCTTTGCGTGAAAAAAAGGCAGTAATTAGAAATGCATGTTGTGTGGGCTATTTATCTAAAGGAGACTTATAAAAGGGGGGACTTGGGGTTGCATGATTGCCTTTTGTTGACTCTGTATCTAAGGAGTTATATGATAAAAGATAACACAATGCACATTTGCTTCAGTGATATGCTTGTGTGACATTACACAATTTATACATGCACTGGTTTGAAAGTCATCTCAAGGGGAAGTTGCAAGTAGAAAATCATAAACAAAAGATAATTTATTAAAATAGTGGATGATAGATTTGATTTTAACCTTATTAAAAAATAATTACATAGTAATATGAAGTGTAACCTAAAAGTGGTATGATGTACCCACAAGTGTAAATTACAAGGATGTTAACAGATAGCCAAAGAATGTTAAACAGACTAAAGAGTTTCTTCCTCAGTGCCATTCCCCTTATATAGGCTATTAGTCTTAGGGCCTTCCATTTTTCTAGAAAGCTCCAGGGAAATCCCAACCATGGACCAACCTTATGGGTTTCCTACATCTACTGAACCTACAAATAACTATATACAAAGTAAATTCGACCTAATTAAAAACAACGTGTATGTACAACCCTGCTCAGGAAGGGGCGGACTAATAATGAAGGAAGAATGTAACAGTGGATGCAGTCTTTGGAGGTTCTAAAGAGTTGGAGTATCATTATAAATGTTCTTTAAATTCCAAGCCAGTCAGAGATGACCTTTACATCTTCTAATGCAGCAACTCAGGATTTGTTCCTTGTAACAACTCTTTCAGCTCCTATTAAATGTAGTTGTAGATATCAATTACTGTTACAGGTAGCAGTAAATTTAGGAATGAAAATGGTAAAAATCTCTCTCTTTATTGTACGCTCTTCAGTTGAATTTAACTCTAACCAGAAGAAAAGGAAAGCATACCAAGGGACCATACTGTTTTCCACTTTGACTTTTAAGTTGTTTATTCTGCCAATGTTGAAGGTTCTTGGGAAGAACGCGGACAGAATACAATTAAACCTTGGATGTTGTGCCGGATGATAGACGGGCAGTGGGTTGGCAATGGGAGCCAGTTCGTTCATCTTGCGGCTGGAAACACCTTTAATCAACATCTGCTACGTGACACCAGAACACCACCCAGGAGTACCAGAACAGCTGTCAATGCTCTTATATTCAGAGCCAAAAATATGGACACGACCCTAAAGGGATAGTAGTGTCAGACATCACTCATGAATAAATGACCATGTTGTTAAAAACAGAGATAAATATGTAACATGTCAATACTTTGATAAAACTTCTGACGTTATATAGCTTCACAGTCTACTGACTTTATCAGGCACCAGCAATGAAATCTATTTTGTACTTTTCCAGAGTTTCACATTTCACTATTATTACATACTGACACAAGAACGGTGATTTTCCTTGATTCTACAAGTAAGCCTTTACAAAGTACACTACTTATACAAAACAATACTAGATGTTGTAATTTTGTATTCTTCAGAGATCCTAGCTTCCAGTCAGGGTTAAGGCTTCAGTCAATGGTCGAGGAACCTCAACTTGGAGTTGAGGTCTTCTCTTATTTACCATCCTTGATACACCTTAAAACTAAAGAAGAGTAACATTGTTGCTGTTTTTATGGCAAAGGGGGAGCTGTACAACTTTTGCACTACAGAAGGGAGGCTTGAGCCTCCATACCTCTACATTAATGGATGTGTCAAGATACAGAACATTTTGATAAAATGCAGACAGAAAGTAGTTTATCTGTTTTTAATGAGCACTCTTTACTTCATTGTAAGTTGGTGGTGAAAAATTCAACTCCCACACATATATAAAGTTGATTGCATTGACTAAACCCTTGTAACCTATTAGTGGATGTGAGAACTTAGTTTTATATAGAGGTGTTTATGCCCTACCTATTGCAGTGGTAGTAGTTTGTCTTAAAGTGGACCCGTCACCGAAAAAAATTATTAAAAATCTTATTGTATCACATTAGTCAAGCAAAATAAACTTTAATTACACTATATAAATTATTTGAATCTTGTTTCAATCAGTTTGGGAAGTCATAATTATAGCAAGCAGGCAGCAGCCATTTTGGGGACACTGTTATTAAGACAAGCCTTGTATCATCTCAGAATCTTGTTTGTGCACCAGAATGGGGGACCAGATGTCCATCCCCATGTCCTGGTTACACAATTAAATGGTAAAGAGAACGGGGGAATGAGGGGAGAGCAGTGACATGTAGGAAGTGCTGAATTGAAAGTGAAAGTAATTGTCTGCCCCGCCTCTATGCCTATGCATAGAGGCGGGGCAGACAATGTTTGATTGACAGCTGAGATTTTTAAATGAGTTTGCAACAGCTATGAATGCTTTAATAAAAAATAGAAATTGGATTTCATGTTTAATTTGAAAAGGACTTTTATTATACAGATTTTTGTCTCGGTGACGGGTCCACTTTAATAGATGAGATCACATAATTCTAATGTACTGCTAAGACACATCTAGTCCTATGAACATCCTGTTGTAGTTATTTGCTACTGGGCCACGTCAAAGTTGGTTTCACCTAGAAGAAAAACAAATGCATGTTATTGGAAGCTCCTATATATTGTAGAGAGACGCATACATGGTTTAGCAACCGTATTAAATACCAGGAAAATTTGACCCAGCAAACATCTCTCCTCATCTGGAGCAAGCATCGTTTTATGGAGTTGACAAACCAAAACCTATGGTCTAACTGTGAGAAAAAGTATGTGAAAATACTGGAAGAAGGATTTTTGCAGTTCAAGTCATAGTACAAAAAAGAATCACCATTGCACCCAGTAGAACAACTCTTACCGGTGTTTAGGAACAACATTCTAAGATCTCTTGAACTTTTATGTCTAGATTCATAAATATATTTGGAAATGCAAATACATTTCCACCCCCTAACTGGCATTCAAGTTGAGCTTTCTGGGCTATCTAGGAGTTTAAATTCTGCACACATTTTACCCTAGATTTTACCCTAAAAAGCCCCTTTTCCAATGATTCAAGCCCTCCCAGTCCCTCAGTTTGGGACCATTGCTCTATAGCAGGAGGTCCCCAACCTTTTTCACCCATGAGCCACATTTAAAATTAAACAGAGATGAGGAGCAACACAAGCATGAAAAAATATTTCAAATGGGGCTGCGATTGCCTATTTCTGTGAGCCCCTGTGTGAATTGCAGCCTACATGAGACTCTGGCAGTAAATCTGGTTTTTATACAGCCAAAACTTGCCTCCAAGCCTGGAATTCAAAAATAAGCACCTGCTTTGAGACCACTGGGAGCAACATCCAAGGGGTTGGTGAGCAACATATTGCTCACGAGCCACTGATTGGGGACCTCTGTAACTTGCAAAGGTAATTATCATTATGCGACTTACAGATAAAGAATAAATACAGTATAATCTCCCAAACTTTTATTACGTTGACTTTCATGGGGCGAGAATGTAATTTTAAAAGCAGGCTAATTTTCTGCATAAATGATACAAAACATGAATAAAGACACAGAAGCAAACTCCGGGTTTTTAATTGAGATATAATTATGGAATAATCCTATGAGATTATCACAGGATATTAAAGATTATGAATGGACAGATACAGACATACAGTATATACAACAGAACAACACAAATGGTTAAAGGACAGTTCTATTGCACCCATATGTCCAAATAAGTTCTTTAGAAATATGACTTCATTACAATGAAATCAAAAGGGGGTCAGGGTCATTATTAACACATAAAACAATAGCATTTTTGGGATTGCTTTGCTCAAACCCCTTAAATACCCAACTGCAAGTACTATTTTTTCCTGGTCTGGTCTTATGCATGTTGTCTATAAACAGGCCTCATCCACAAGTTCATGACATCATACTGTTTGATGATGTAAACAGATCAAATTAAGTGTAAGAAGCAATATAATTTCCAATAATGAGTATTTCAGTGGGTTACTGTGTATGTGCAGAGAATTCTCTCAGTTCAAAGAAAATTGGTTTTATGAAATGATTTATTGAACACAAGAATGATGCCTGAATTTCAGATTTTACGAACTGTGATTCTATCCATAGAAAAATATCCTCCAACCCTATTGTGCCAGTTTTCTTTCTTAAGAAGTGAGTGAGAAATGCTTTTATATATATGTGTATATCTACAGAAGGATATTTGCTAATTAATTAATTGAAAAATATTGATTAAATATTATAATAATAATAATAAACAAAAATATTTCCAAAATGCTGTTTAAAAAACATGAGGATCATCAAATCTCTGTAAATGATAGGCATGTACTTCTATACCGTACTAATGACATTCCTTGAAAATGGCAATTATTATTATTAACATGTATTTATATAGCGCCAACATATTGCGTAGCACTGTAAAGTAAATGTGATTATACAACTAAATCACATGAAATTATATACATTGAACATATGGAGTTACATACACAACAATCAATACAGGTACAAAATGTGAGGAAGGCCCTATACAGAAAGAGCTTACACTCTAATGGGAAGGGAGTAATACACAAGGTGTGGGAGTGGACAAGATCGAATTAAGTAGGTGAGAAATGTGGTATTGTATGTGGTGTTGCGTTTGGTAGTTAAGCAGAGTGAGGGTATGCTTCTCGAAATAAGTGCGTTTTAAGAGATTTCTTGAAAGCAGAAAGGTTGGGAGAAAGTCGGACAGACCGTGGGAGAGAGTTCCAGAGGAGGGGTGCAGCCCTTGCAAAGTCTTGAATGCGAGCATGTGAGAAGGTAATGAGAGAAGAGTTGAGTAGCAGGTCAGTAGAGGAGCGTAGTAAGCGAGTGGGTGAGTATATAGAGATGAGTTCAGAGATGTAGCGTGGGGCAGAGTTATGAAGTGCTTTGAATGTCAGGGTCATTAATTTGAATTTAATTCTGAGAGGTAGTGGAAGCCAGTGCAGGGATTGATGGAATGGCGAGGCAAAGGAGGAGCGGTTGCTGAGGTGTATGAGCCTCACAGCAGTGTTCATTATGGACTGGAGAGGTGACAGTCTCTGGAGGGGAAGGCCAATTAAAAGAGAGTTACAGTAGTCTAGACGTGATATGACGAGAGAGTGAATAAGAATTTTGGCAGCATCTTGGGTGATAAATGATCGTATTTTGGATATGTTCCTTAGGTGGAAGTGACATGATTTAATAAGTGACTGGAAATGAGGAGTGAATGACAGGGCAGAATCTAGGATAATCCCAAGGCACCGGGCCTGGGGAGAGGGGGTGATAGTGGAATTGTTAGCTATGATGGATACTTCCGGGATGTTACTGGTGTTAGTTGGAGGAAAGAGAACCATTTCAGTTGTAGAGAGGTTTAATTTAAGGTAGCGTTGCGACAATCAATCAAGTTATATCCTCATTTGTTACTTGGCATGATAAATTATACCCCAAAACTTATTAACAAAGGACAATATTATTAAGCTGGTATAATATACAGCAAATCAGCCTACATGTGTATACGATTGCAATTGTTCCAGCTCATCTATGCACTTGCTGAACAATGGAACAACTGTTGAAAGACAGAACCGCTGAGACTGATGGAAAATTACATTCTCTTAAGATTCTGATTATTTTTGTAGAAGGCAATTTGGGTAGGCACATTTATCAAAGGTTGAATTTCAAATTCAAAGTTTTTTTTAGCTCTAATAAATTCGAAAATACTCGAAAATTTGATCGAGGGGGTTATTTAATAAAAAAATAGAATATCTAAATCTCAAACAAATATTACCGACCCGAACACTCGAATCAAATCGAATTCGACTAAACACAAACATCGAATGTCAGGAAGGCTAGTAACAGCTTAAAAATGGTCAATGGACCTCTCCCATTAACTTATACATGAACTCGGCAGGTTTTAGGTGGTGAATAGTCAAATTTGAATTTTTAAATGGACATGGTTTGATAAATCTCGAAAATTCCAATTCGAATTAAAATTCTAATTGAGTTTGGATTATTCACAATTTGAATTTGAGAGTTTTGACCATAAAAAAAAAATCAAAAATTTGAATTTTCAATTAGATCCTTAATAAAGCTCAGGTTTCATTTCTAAAATGTTCCAGGACTACAACTCCTAGTATACCCTTATATAATAACTAGGTAATGCATGATGATCCAGAGACATGTGGGAGTTCAAGGTTTAAGATGGCCATACATGAGATACCAAAACCCTTCAGATTGAATCATCAGTTTATAAGCCCATCTATCGAGGTACATAAAATCTAACTGATATACAGTATCACCTGATCAGTCAAAAATCAAGCAAGTTGGAAAATCTTGTTGGGAGAGGACCTCTAAGGCCTTTTGATGCAGTCCTCTCCTGATGGCCTTTCATAGACTCCTATTATCATCCAAACAACGCCATTAGCCAGGTTTTAAGAGTCTAAATAGGGTTAGACAGCAGATTGACATAACAACCTATACAAAAACGTTGTTTTAATTGCTATTTGGACATCAAGCACACCCTGCCCACAACATCCAATTATACCTCCCCATGCTCAGGGTATAAATACGGGACAGGTCTACAGAACAGGGGTATACCTGTAGAGCATTTGTATGCTGTCCAGACAGGCTGGCCAGACTACCCTTTAAAGGGGACCTGTCACCCGAAAAACATATTCCAAATTCTATTTTATCCCATTTGTCAAGCAAAATAAACTTTAATTACACTGTATAAATTATTTGAATCTTGTTTCCTTTGGTCTGGGAATTCATAATTATAACAAGCAGGCAGGAGCCATTTTGTGGACACTGTTATTAAGGCAACATCTCAGAATCTTGTTTGTGCACCAGAATGGGGGACCTGATGTCCATCCCCATGTACTGGCTACACAATTAAATGGTGAAGAGAACGGGGAATGTGGGGAGAGCAGTGACATCTGGGAAGTGCTGAATGGAAAGTGAAAGTAATTGCCTGCCTAAGGCTTAGAGGAGGGGCAGGCAATATTTGATTGACAGTTGAGATTTTTAAATGAGTTTACAACAGCTATGAATGCTTTAATAAAAAAAAAGAATTTGAATTTCATGTTTAATTTGAAAAATACTTTTATTAAACAGATTTTTATGTCTTGGTGACAGGTCCGCTTTAACACTGTAATTGTATAACTGACTCAATACATATAAAACTACCAGTCTCTATCATGGCTTACCTTTCCATTTTAATAATATCTCTTCCATTGCATTCTGATTTCCAGCTTCATTCTCACTCTATACTCCTTCCTCATTCTTGTGGCAGACTCTGGAATTATTCTTGACATTCTATACATTCTCTTTACATTTTCAGTGGAGCTATTTTAACGCCCCGTCAGAAGGAAGTGTGAGCATTGCCTAGAACCTGTTGGGTGGTAATTAGCAAGATCAGACAATCAATAAGATTTTCTTAGCTAATTACAGCTGCAAAGTGCGTCAGTGGACTGCTTGTGGCCCACGTGGTTTAGCATGCTCTTGCACGTGTAGTTTATACTTTCATTGCTACAAGACATCACATGATCCTATAGAGAAAGAATTGCGGTAGGAAACCAGTGTCTGAGAAACCTGAAATGATGAATTTAGGAAGCTGAAACAATAAGCTATTTCTCAGACAGCCTGAAAAGCAATGATTCAGTAGAACGTCTCAGTCGTCGATCAGAGGGAGGCCTAGCTTGGTATTAAATTATTAGCTCTTGAATATTTATATATCTCGCTAATTTTTCATAGTCTCAGATGAACTTGCCAAAAGGGTTGGCTTGGCTGCCGAGAGACTAAATGTTTAAGTGACACTAAGGAGGTGATGTAGTATTATAAACCCATAGCAAACAGATGCTTGTTGTCAGTCTATGACTGGTTGCTATGGGATACTGAATGTAAGGCCAAATGTTACCTTCCTAATTAAATAATCCAGTCACCCCAACCCACATCAGCTTGAAATATGTATCTGACGTCTTCATGAAATGTGACTTATTTATTTGATGGCCATAGTCCCCAACTAGAAAATGACCAACTATTATTGGTGGCAACATTTTCCTCTTTCCAAAATAAGAAATAAATAGGCAGGATAAGTTACATTTTCATCTTAAATGGCAACTTTCAATTTGTCTTTCTTAATGCCTCTTTTTTTTTTTTAAATATACTGTTGAAGTTCCCCCTCAGGAGGAGAACCATTAATTATCTTCTTTGGCAGCAACACTGTTTAGCAGGTAACAACATTACCGCAGTTCCCTGTACAAAGTGGAGAAATGAAGCTGTGCCAGGGGAGATCATGATGTCTCCCAGATGCCTGTTTCTAGTCAGTGGTTTGCCTTTTAACGGAAAATAATGGCCAAAACTAAAATATGACAGCGGTTATAGAATCCTGTATTAAATTACCAGTAGACAAAATAAAGTGGCTTCTACAAGATAAATGTTTACCGATATATTTTTTGTAACGTTGTTGGGAAATTAAGGTATTTCAAATTGCTTTTGACATGCTTCATTAAGAGAACATGGAATTGCAGATACTCTCTGTATCCTGGGAATAAAAAATAAAGCAAAACCCATTCAACATTTGCACTGGGATCCTTTGGGAGATTAAGATTGATTAATGCACAAAGAAAATATTATGTTGTATAACAATGGTTAGATAGTTACAGTATATCCATCAGGGATGCCCAGGTAGCAGCCCCTCAGCTGTTGTTGTGTAGGTTCAGCACATTCTGCCCTATAGAACTTTATTTAGCTATAAACTAATACTGTAGACAGTGAACAACATCTTCTCCACTGCCCTGAGTAAAATCAGCAGCCATTGTTCCTGGGTTCTGTAGAAAACGGGTTCCTTTGAATTGAGGGTTAATTGGAAAGATTGTCCCTAGCCTATATTGGATGATTGCATCTAATTCCAGGCGGATAGAGCTGACTAAAGGTGGCCATAGACGCAAAGATCCGCTCGTTTGGCAACATCGCCAAACGAGCGGATCTTTCCCCGATAAGCCATTAACGAGCATGGCTATATCGGGGGTAATCTGATTGTTCGGCCGTACGATCCAATTACGATGCGCAATGGGCTCCGGCGGGATCGGTCGGGTCAAAATCAAAGTCGACCAAACGACCGATCTCTGCCGGACGAAAGCTGTCGGCACTCTCCACACACGATCCGAAAATCGTACGAATCCTCGATTCGTACTATAGGATCTGTGTGTCTATGGCCAGCTTTAGTATAAACAAATAGTACAGGGAAGTGTAAACTATTAGAAAACAGTTGAAGTACGATGGGAAGACTCTGTGATAGAGATATGGTTGGTATGAAGACAGACAGAGAAATTTGTTTGTGAAGATTCTCATTCATCCAGGTCATGGTATATCTGTAGAAATAAGTCAAATCAACTGGACTTGCTGTGTTTTTCTTGAAGACGTTTCACCAGTCATCCAACTGCCTTTCTCAATTCAGAATGACTTGTAAATAAGATCTTTTTGGAATTAATACCCTGGAAAGTTGCTCCAATCCCTGAAAGGTTAAATAACACCTCAAAGCTCCAATTATGCTAATACAACACTTAGATTTATGACATTATCACAATTGGCTCCCTAAATCCAGAACAGGTGCTAGGCTCCCTGGTCTCGGTTCTGCTTCTGCCTGTAGCAGCCGCCTTTCACTACGGGAGGAGCCCTCCGCTAATCAGAGTCTGCCAGATCTTAATAAGAGAGGAGCCAAGCAAGAGTTTTGGACTGGCAAAGGTGCACAGTCATTAGCAAGGTTTTGGACGGAAGGTACCGTTCTAGGAATAGACAAAAGCGTGGTCAGGCAAACCGGGGCAGAGTTCAAGCAAGGTCAGACTGGCCGGGTCAGGGCAGGCGGAGTTCAAAGTATCGTCAGGCAGGCAAGGGTCAATGCAGGTAGAATCAGAATAGTCAGGCAGGCAAGGGTCAGATTTGGCAGAGTTCAGAATAGTCAGGCAGGCAATGGTCAAAACAGGAATCAAACAGGACAAAAATTGCACCCAGGAACTAACAAGTTAGACCTAACAACGGGCAATGAGTTTGAGCTCAAAGCCCTTTAAATATTTGAATTTCGCACCACTCGGCGTGATGACATCAAATGCCCGATGCAAGCCTGGAAGTGAGCGGCCACATGCCATAGAGAACCAGCGTTGGAAAAAGAAAGACCAACGTGGCGTTCGTCCCCTCGGAAGGCGCGGCGGACATCCCCGTTGGCCCGCTAGACCACCAGGGTGAGTCCTTACAGAAATCCTTGCTGATTATGATAAAAAGATTATGTGGATTGTAGCAACTTTCCAGGGTATTTATTCCAGAAAGATCTTATTTACAAGTCATTCTGAATTGAGAAAGCCAGTTGGATGACTAGTGAAACGTCTTCAAGAAAAATACAGCAAGTCCAGTTGATTTGACTTATTTCTACAGATACAGAGAAATGTGATATGAGTGGTATATAAGGAGTCAACGTGCAGTTGATGGGACAAAACACAAGGAAACGTCATGTTTTTGGGTAAGTATAATTGATATACGGCATCTCTGATAGCCCCTTAAATATATAATATATATTCTGATGAGCACTAGAATATAAGAGCTTCAATAGGAAAGTATAAGGTGATAGGATATACTGTTCATCAGTCTGAAGATATAGGAGGATATAATGCCCGTTGCTATGGCACACCTAGTCACAGATAGCTAACATATATGTTTTGCTGATGGTAGTACCAAAGGGAAAACTAATGCTGTACTCTAGAATACGAGAGTCAGGGTTATAAAAGAACCTCTGATGAACCCTCCAGGTGGGGATGAAACGTGTTAGGTGTTAAAAACATCATTGTTCTCCTCACTTTTAAACAATGGTAAACACATGAAGGTTTCTCATAATACCTGTTCCTGGTACTGTACATCATACCTGCATCCCTCCAACTGTTTCTCAGTGACAAGGAGCCATGAGTCTTCTTAACCACAGATGGGGGACTGCAGGCTACCCGTAGAAACGCTAAAAATTAACATTTTAATTTTCCTGCTAACGTCTATTCTGCATTCATACAAAACTATTAGATCAAAATAAATCAAATAAAAAAAAAGCCTTTGTTAATAAACTCAGAGAAGGCAAAACAAGCACAATAAATCTGATTTAAAGTCATCACATTATATTTCCAAACTCAACTAATCTAACCGATAATGAAGTCGTTCTTTCTCCCTTGTATCTAGGCAAAGCCATAAATAAAAGTGGCACCGCACATCAAATCGTGACTAGCTCATAACATTTGCCTTCGGTGGAACACGCAAACGATGTCTTGCTCACGTCGACAATCCAAGGGAAAGTAATCACGACTGAGATGTTTCTGTAGAATTCATAATATAAGCTCTGCGTAATTCAAAACAGTGGCCATTTAAGAGAATAATGCTCATTATCCATCTCAATATTCTCATTTAGGGTCAATAGCAGATATTTGCTGGAAATTCTGCCCTTGGGCTGACCTGAGAATCAAGCCCTTATATGTCTTTAGGAAACTCCATAACTAAATTAGTTTTTATGTCCTGGTGCCCTGGGGACAAAGTGCTGATCCAAGTTCCTCTTCTATACAAGTACAAGTTGATCCAGGGACTGGTCCCATTGCATCTTGGAGTCAGAAAGGAATCTTTTCTCCCTCTGAGGCAAATTGGAGAGGCTTAAAATGATCCTCTGGGTCAACTGGCAGTTAGGCAGGTTATATATAGACTTAAAAGGTTGAACTTGATGGACGTGTGTCTTTTTTCAACCTGACTTACTATGTTACTATGTTACTATGTAAGGTGCAAAAATGCATTTACCATTAGATTAAACAACTTGACTTTAGATTTATTTTTCCTTTAATGTGCACCAAGCAAAAGACAGATGATGATTTACTCCACCATCATTGCGATGGCTCTGTCAAGTGTCCATTTATGGTTATATTCATTTTTCTTTCTTTCTGAAATTTAAATTTAGGCTGCTTCTGTTACCAAAGTCAGACCAACCACAGTAAACAGAGTTTATGGGCTTTTCAACCCGCTGCAGTATAAGGAGTTTATGGACTTCTCATTAGGGATGGGCGAATTTGACCCGTTTCGTTTCACCAAAAAATTCGCCGCCGGCAAAATGTTGCAGACGGCCATCAATGTCTATGGGCGTCAAAAATTTTTTGTCTCGTGTCGAATTTTTTTTGACGCTCGCCTTTTTATTTTGACGCACGCCATCATACAAGTCTATGGGCGTAATTCGAAACAAAGAGAAAAAATTCGCCCATCCCTACTTCTCATAGTGAGAAGTCATCTGCATAGGAGTAGTCATGCAAAGCTATAGAACAAGCTTCACCATGTGTAGTGCAAAACAGCAAAAAGTTGTGAGTTTTCTCCAAAAAGTAAAGACCAAAGTTATAAGTAAAAATTCTAACAATTTATTAGGGCATTCAGATTTCTTATCTGAATATGGACTTTTGCCAGTGACGTAACTACCGGGGGAGCAGGGGGTGCGATTGGGCCAGGGCCCGCACCCCCCGGCAGCTCACACACCACTGACTCTGGCGGATTCAGTCGTATGGAGGGGGGCGGGGGGCGTGGCTGCACGTCCTGCGCCAGGGCCCGCCCCCTCTAGTTACGTTACTGACTTTTGCACCCATGAACTGTGAGTATTTTCTCTTTTTATTAATTGCTTTGCTTATTTTGCTTTTTGATTAATAATGGTACATTCACTGGCACTGTGCACCAATCCTTCTCATATTTTCACCATGTGTATTGGTCAAATACAGCCAGGAGATCAGAAAAAAACTGGGCTGGTAAGTTAAAAACATAGGGCAATAATGTATTACAGACATTAGTTATAACATGCATCATCATCAATGTATCAAACTTTATATAGGACTGACATATTCTGAAGAGTTTCTCAGAGGTTATTATTCTGATCAGTTGTTGCTACAGTGGGGTTCACAATCTAAGGTCCCAAGGATAGAGATAGACAGACACAGTGTCGGACTGGGACACCAGGGGCCCACCCAAAAACCTTAGACTAGGGGCCCACCATAAAACCTTAGAAAAAGGGGCCCACTCTCAGTAATATTATTCTTCATCTCCTAAATCAACCTCTATTCTCCTAGTCTGTTTTCTCGATACTATAATCAATTATTCCATCTATTTAGCCTCTTTGTCCTCATAGAAATAGGGAATGGCCATGAAATAGACCAAAAGTTTAGCAGCATGGGGGCCCACTGACACCTAGGCCCACCGGGAGTTTTCCTGGTATCCCTGTGGGCCAGTTCGACACTGGACAGACACTAGGGCCGGTTTCATCAGGAGCCAATTATGTACCCAACGGAAACCAGGGAGAACAAGCTAACTCCATGAAGATAGTACCCTGGTCAGAATAAAGCTGCTGACCCCAAACCCCCTAAATTTTATAATGACCCTAGCCTCCTAAGCACAAGGACACACTGAAAATATTTTTTGATGCACATATGCATGCATTTGGTTACCTTTAAAACATGGGCACAAATAGTTCTTGGGGCAAAGAGTCCTAAACCGGGACTATCCCACTTATTATGGAAAATTATATATTTGTGTTGAATGTTCTCAAGAAATGGTAGCTGTGAGAAGATTTTACAGAACATGTATAATGTTGTTCTATAGATTTACAGTAGCTCCAGCATAGTCCTGAACAATACAGATGGAGCAAGTGGGACATTTTTGGCTGAGGTTGCTCATCATCACCCGCCATGTTACTCCATTTTAATACAACGCAATCACAACTGTTTTACTATGAAAATGAATATTGTGCAGGGTGTGTCATGAAAAGGATGCTCTACCATGCTCCACTTGTCTCTATATTTAGCTCCAGCATAATCCTGAACAATACAGATGGAGCAAGTGTGAGATTTTTGCCAGAGGATTGCTCTCCATTTAAACATCATCATCATCACCACACCTGTTTTACCATTATGTGAATTGTGTGTGAACCATGGAAAGGATGCTTCACCTACACATTATTTCTTGTTAAAATAATAATTGCAAACATAGCACAACTTATATGACCATATTGGTCCTTTTGAGGGTGTCCTCCATTACTAGACATAATTTAACAAAATGCTGTTAAAGAGCCTTCATGAGAATTTTTTCAATTTATGACCAGTGCTGGGTGCACTTTGTGTGCCATAGATGTCAAAACAAAATTGACTCCATCTGTGTAACATGCTGTCCTTAAAGCCAAACTATAAGATATGTACCGTATATACTCGAATATAAGCCGTCCCGAGTATAAGCCGAGGTACCTAATTTTACCTCCAAAAACTGGGAAAGCTTATTGACTCGAGTATAAGCCTAGGGTGAGAACTGCAGCAGCTTCTGGTGAGTATCAATCAAAAAATGGAGGGTTTCTGCTCCCATTGGAGGTGCCGGCGTCTCGTTTTTGGATGCCGGCGACCATTCTTGGACGCCAGCGAATATTTTTAGAGACAATTCTTGGACGCCGGCGACTATACTTAGGCGCCTGCAACCGTTTTTGCGCTTGACCCGAGTATAAGCTGAGGTAGAGTTTTTCAGAATATTTTGGGGGCTGAAAAACTCGGCTTATACTCGAGTATGTACGGTATATTTTTCTGAAAGTTACGCTTATATTTAGTAAGCTTTTGACTGAGACCAGGCTATTAATTTTTTCAAACCTGATGTACCAGAAATATTTTTGACCAGTCTAAGGCTATAAACATCACCAAATATGAAGTGCTGGAGTCAATCTTTGGCCAGCTACTCTTGGCAGAGTTCCTAGTGAGCTGACAGTTTCTCTGACATGGGAAAGTCGTCTGAAATGAACATCTGTTGAAGGCGGCACGGGGAGAATCAGAGCATGTTAATCCCGCGTGAGTCTGGAAGAAGTAAACTGGCACTTATTGGCTACGAGGGGTAGCAGATGGCATCAGGGCCGTTTGGGGAGGAGAGTGTGTATGTGATTTTGTAGGAAACACTCTGTGTTCTGGTGTAAATAAAAAATGGTCCGGGGGAGCGGGGGGGGGATAAGAAAAGTGATGAAGGATGCCAGTCCCATGAAGAACCTAACCTTTTCCTTACCAAAATACCTAAAACATGTTTTTTTTTCCAAATACTTTCTTCTTAAAGTAAAATATTTTTATATGACAATTTCTGTTGAAGGCGGTGTTGGCCTTCAGTTTAAAATATAGCATTCAATAGCTTCCCAATCCAATGGCGTGCCCATCAACAACCATTCAATTTACATATCAGGGTCCTTCTTACATTTACTATGAACACATCATACACCAAGCTCCATTAACCCATGAGTGAAGGGGTTAAAGGGACAACATACTCCGGTATGTTTGGACCTCTCTGTCCGTCTAGGGGCTCAGCAAAACATATTGCAATAGATTGTTCTGCACAAGATGCTCTATTACTCTGCAAATGTCACTTAATCTATGACAGTAGTTGTGGACATGATTTCTGATTTCCTTCCTTCAAGCCAGAAGGGGGAGTAGCTAAACAACCAATTGCATCATTGGAGGTGTGGCCATGCAAACATGATAAATAATGGACCTCTCCATAGCAGAAACAACTGTTGTTTTTATCATAATTCAGCACATCCATTTTTCTTTGTATCTATGAGGGATATCAATTACCAATGAGCGTTCCAACTAGAAAACAGTTCCAACAGGTTGCCGGAGACTGTCAGTGTCCATGACAACCAGGGAGCCCTTGCGCAGTGAGACAGTTGTTTGCAAACGACAGTATTCAGAAATGTAACGGTGTATATGGACAAGAGCCAGAAGAATTATTTGCAAATTGCCTGATGTCTCCTAAATGTGACTTTGTCTTTGAAAAATAATTTGGAACCATTGCTGAAGTTCAAACCACCTCTTAGCGTATATATGCACGCTACAGGTTGAGAATGGAGGTCCCATGTTTAGCGGTCAGGCCACTAATTTAGTTGATGTATTAAAGCAGACAGTCCAGTTTATTATCCTGAGCTCAATGAGATCTGCCGTTTCATCTCCTTATGCGGCGCCCCGTGTATTTCTCTTCAAACAAATGTAAAAGCAATTTGCTGGCTCCTTGGAGCAACGCCGTACATTTTTTTCTCTCGTGCCAACGTCAAACAGGTAAAAGGTTATATATTTTTCCGAGATGATTGATCCAGTTCTGATGGTAAATATAATAAGAGTCAGGCCGGGGTGAAATAAACTACTGCGGGTGCCATCCTATTTACATGACTTGCAGAAAACGATGCCTGGATGCCGCACTTGATAAATGGTGCCATGATGCTTGTTACCTGCTATGGAGTCATGAGGGACACTCTGCGATAAACATGCAGACAAAGAATATTATTCTTTCTTTTCTTTGTTAACCATTAGTTCAGATTCAGACTATAAAAATTGCATGTATGGAATTGTTTAAATATGGGGACTGATTCTTACCAGCCAAGCAACTATTTGCTTTGATCAGTCTAATGTTGGTAATATAATAAGAGCAAGTCTCTGATAATTATATTTATAAAGCTGGATGAGGGGTGTACTTAATGTGCAAACAGAATTACAAATTTTTTTTCATAATTTGAATGTCCATAAGAGCTTTTTTACATATGGCGAAAAATGCAAATTTGCCAACACTCTGGGTCTGAGTTACGCCACAACTTTGGTGGTGGAGAAAATATTCGCAAAACAGTTTTGCAAATTGCGAATTTAAATTACTGTCAATGCCATTTTCGCCCACAGCGGGTGCACTCACGCAAACACCCGTCTCATTTGCGAGCCATATGCAAAAATTTATTCACAATATGAATTCGCAAAAACAAAAAAGATGGACACAGTAGTGCAACATTTTAGCGTTCAGGAAAAAATCATGGGCAATACAACCATTTGCGAATAAATATGCATTGCGTGAACTTTATAAATGACCCCCTTTGTGTTTTGGTTTTTTGAATTCATTCTGTACAGGGTCAGACTGTGGCAGTAGGGGCCCTGCTTGTAAACTCAAGAGCCCTCATCCCTGCGTTTTCCATCACCCATCCCATCTCCCCTGCACACGCGCCCCTTACCCTAATGGTCTTGGCGAGGAGTGAACCTGATCTTGGTCTGGGGAATGAGCCCTCGGCCAATAGGGCCCCGTGGGTTATTTCCCATTGTCCACCTGGCCCTGTACAACACTGATTCTGTAGCCACAGTTCAGTATTCTCATTGCTTATATGTACAACAATGAAGCAGACCAAGGGGTCCTATTCCCAGACCCCAGGCAGAAGTGTGAGAGCACCAAGGGGTGCACTTTTTTTGGGGGTAGGGTTGCACTCTGTGCCTAGCTCCTGGTAAAGAATCCAGTGTGAGGAACAGAGCCTAGGGTAATCAGGTGCATGACAGACCACCAACGAGCTGTAAGTAGTGCTCGCTGCCACTCCTCACTCCATCGGCGTCTTAGACAAGATGGTGGCGTCCAGGGGAACCATGTTGGACGGTGATGCATAGAAACGGGAGTGGCTTTATGATGCCGGTGCAAAACGTGCAGTGTCAATGCACAATGCGTGTGATGCGTGACATCATCATGCACGTTTTGGTGTAAAAATCTGCCTTCAAAAGGACGCCAGAGGCAATGTGCAATGCGTTGAATGTGTGACATCATCACGCATGTTTTGGCACGAAAATCTGCCTTCAAAAGGACGCCAGAGGCTTACAGACATTGCCCGATAATAGGTTTTACTCTGTGTGTTCCTGGGTGCGTTATATTGATAATTCTACTGATTCTGATCCTGACCTTGGCCTGTGATATCGTCTATTGAACCCTTGCTGCCTGAACTGACCCATTTGCCTGGACTTGACTTCATTTTTCTCTTTCATCCTTGGATACTGCTAACACACCTACCCTGAATTGCCTCTCCTTGATGCAATGCTACCGACCATAAGCATGGTTGAGCATGCAGGTGTCTGCGCTTTGTTTTGGAGCACAGAGACCTCTGGTAACATGATAAATTACACCCTTTTCCCCCATTCTTCACCCTGCCCTGTACATAATAAATATCAGACTGTACATGTCTATTCATTGTCAATACACAGGGGAAAGGTGACCAGCCATGGCCCGACCCCATACTGTATATCGTATATGGGGTCATACACAGTATGGCTGCCTTCCTATTTCCATTAGTTCAGGATAATAGGCCGACTGATAATAGGCTCTTCTTCCCGTTCCTCATTTGCTGGGAACCAATCATTATCCATAGTACCAATAAAAATTGACCAAACCAACAAACGTAAATACAATTACAATTTAAATGAAAGAAGGGAATGCAATGGATTGGAAAAAATGGATAATATTGTACCGCTTGTTGTATAATATAAGGACATTAGAAGTCACGTTGGAGTTCCATGACCTGTATAAAAGTCCTTGGTCTCTGGTCTTTTACCTTTATATGGTAATGGGATTTCTCTGTGACTTCTTATATCCCTTAATAGTACAATAGGACAGTGCATTATTCCCTATATAAGGCTTTTCTTTTAAAACAAAGATCAATAATAATGTGTAAAAGTGGTCCCAGACATTACAAGGGACTGTACTGCAATAAATTAGTGAATACTAACGGCTGACTATTATGCTATTGCAAAAACTGCCTCTATTACCAAGTCCTAGGCTGTTTATGAAAAAACTGTTTACATAAATAGAAATGTTTCACATAAACTAACTTAATGTTCATCAAACAGGTTTCACACATTCAGCCGCCCCTTTTTATCTGTCCCTCCTGCACTTTTGATTTAAATGATTTAAGTCTAATCCTCTCCAAATTGTAAGAAACCAAACGGTACCAATAAACCAAGCGAAAAGGAACACAGAAGATTTACCCACAGGTGTCGTGAATATAGAGATTAGGCGCAGATTGTAAACAGCAAGAAATACAGCAGCCCCGCATTAAACCTCCTTCTAGAAAATAATGCAATATACAAATTGGATCGGGATTAAACGGGTTCCCATAGGATAACTGGCTTGCCAGAATGTCTTCTAAGCTCATCAGGTGAGAATTCCAATTTATTATTCATTATTCATACAAACAGTAATCAAAATCTTCAACTACTCGCTACACAACATTGGTCTGCTATGATAGTACCTTAGATGATGCTCCATCTACTCTCATTCCTTCTAGATCAGTGATCCTCAACCAGTAGCTCATGAGTAACATGTTGCTCTCCGATCCCTTGGATGTTGCGCCCCACGACCTCAAAGCAGGTGATTATTTTTGAATTTCAGGCTTGGAGGCAAGTTTTGGTTGCATTAAAACCAGGTGTACTGCCAAACAGAGTCTCCTGTAGACTGCCAGTCTACATGGAGGCTACTAAATGGTCAATCACAGCACTTATTTGGTACCTCCAGGAACATTTTTCATGCTTGTGTTGCTCCCCAACTCTTTTTACATCCAATTGTTGCTCACAGGTAGAAAAGGTTGGGGATCCCTGTTCTAGATGAACAATTATTTTTGTATGACTATGAAGCTTCTCATTTCTCCAGGTCATGGTATATCTAGTAAAAGTAATTCTAAAATGCTGGATTTGCTGAGTAATCATTGAAGACTTTTCACTTCTCATCCGAGCAGCTTCTTCAGTTCAGCTGATCCTTGTAGTTGAGTAACAAGTTGCAGAATAACTATTTTCCATTTTAACTAACTCCAGTTCAACCCAATGGCTGTATAGAGGGTCCTAGAGGTTGTAGTTTAATAACTGGCTATAGGTTGGTAAGTTCTACTGTGTATATACTGTATAGTAGGAGCCTGGAAAGACAGTTTTCTCCAGACACCCATATAAACATTTCCTTTAAAGGGAAAAAGGGAAAAATCCTTTAAAGGATAAGTACACCTTAAAAATAAGTGAATGTAAAATGAACGAAGGGGCTAATCTAAGCACTTTTGCAATGTACATTCATTATTTATTTATTTTTAATTCCAAGATATTAAGGGATACATGTGCTGTTAATATAAATGAATTTTGTTACAACAGCGCCACCTGCTGGTCAGTTTCCCACCAGTCTGACCACCAAGTAGTCAAGGAAGTTGTCAGGAGAAAGAAAGAGGCTGCTCTGATGTTCTTCTGCTTAGGAATAAAATTAGAAACCTTTCTCACATCTTTCCTAAGCAGAAGAACATCAGAGCAGCCTCTTTCTTTCTCCTGACAACTTCCTTGACTACTTGGTGGTCAGACTGGTGGGAAACTGACCAGCAGGTGGCTCTGTTATAACAAAATTCATTCATATTAACAGTACATGTGACCCTTAATATCTTGGAATTAAATATAAATAAATAATGAATGTACATTGCAAAAGTGCTTAGATTAGCACCCTCATCAATTTTACATTAACTTATTTTTAAGGTTTACTTATCCTTTAAGGCTAAAGTCGAAACCCTCCATAAAACAGCCCACTGGGCCCATTAATTTTCAGAAATAGATGATCAAAATCATAACTACAGCTGCAAGAGAATTCACCAACACAGGGCCAGGTCTACAGAGATCCGATAGGATTATCATTGGGGATTCTTTTTCCATTTAATGGGTGTCAATGACCCTTTAGAGATGGAGAATGGTTTTATCCAATGGTATTGCATTATAAAGACAACCCTTGTGTTGCTGGACTGCAGCTCCCAGCATGTTTTAACCTTAGATAATATCTAACAGCATGCTGTGATTTGTATTTAAAGGAAAAGTAACACCAAAAAATTTTAAATTTTAAAGTAATGAAAATATAATACACTGTTTTGCTGCACTGGTAACACTGGTGTGTTTGCTTCAGAAACTCTGCTATAGTTCATAGAAACAAGCTGCTGTGTAGCCATGGGGCAGCTGAAAAGGGAGAAAAGGCACAGGATACTCAGCAGATAAAAGATAAGCCCCGTAGTATATAGTGATTGGCGAATCTGACCTGTTTTGCCAAAATACCCAAAACGGGGAAAATCTGCCAAATGCATTGAAGTCTATGGACTTTTTTGGTTGCATGATCATTTTTTTCACCCATTGGAATCTATGGGTGTCATAACCTGCCTAGCTGCTAGTTGATCCAGAGAAATGCTAAAAAACCCGATTTAAAGCAACTCCAGTTTGCCTGACTCCAAGATTGCAATTAGACTAGTTCCAGGATCAACTAGTACTATGAGCTATCTTCCATAACCCTGTATTCCCTCACTTGCTAAACACCATCCAACCCCTTCTTATACCTATCTAATGTATCAGCCTGTACCACTGATTCAGGGAGACAATTCCACATCTTCACAGCTCTCACTGTAACAAACAATATTTAGGCGGAACTTCCTTTCTTCTAATCGGAATGGGTGACCTTGTGTCAGCTGGAAAGACCTACTGGTAAATAGGGATGTAGCGAACCGCCGATAATGTGTTCGCGAACGCCGTTCGCGAACACCGGCAAAAAATGCGAACAGTTCGCGAACAGTTCGCGAACTTCGAACATCCGAAAATCGTTCGATTCGAACGATCGAAGGATTTTAATCGTTCGATCGAACGATTTTCGTTCGAATCGAACGAAAATCGTTAGATTTTAGCGACCGAATGGTCGAATGGTCGAATGATTTTGACGTGAACGCCTATTGGCGAACGTCGCGCGACGTTCGCGAACTTGCGGCGGACGCGAACAGCCGATGTTCGCGCGAACAAGTTCGCCGCAGAACAGTCCGCGACATCCCTACTGGTAAATAAAGCATTAGAGAGATTATTATATGATCCCCATTATATACAGTAGTTATACATAGTTATCATATCATCCCTTAAGCTCCTCTTCTCCAGCGTGAACATCCCCAATTTGGCCAGTCTTTCCTCATAGCTAAGATTTTCAATACCTTTTACCAGTTTAGTTGCCCTTCTCTGTTCCCTCTCTAATACAATAATGTCCTGTTTGAGTGATGGAGACCAAAACTGTACGGCATATTCTAGGGCCTTACCAGTGCTCTATAAAGTAGAAGAATCACCCCCTCCTCCCATGAAACTATGCCCCTTTTAATACAGCTCAAGACCTTATTTGCCCTTGATGCTGCTGACTGGCATTGCTTGCTACAGACAAGTTTATTATCTGCAAGGACTCCAAGCTCCTTTTCCATAATGGATGTGCCTAGTGCAGTATTTTTACTACCCAGGTAGATTTATCAACATTGAATCTCATTTGCCACTTAGCTGCCCAGATTGGCAGTTTGTCAAGATCATGTTGCATCCTGGATGGAATTAATTGGGCTGGATAGTTTCATCTGCAAACACTGATACATTACTTACAACACCCTCCCCTAAGTCATTAATGAACAAGTTAAATAAAAGTGGACCCAATACCGAGCCCTGAGGGACCCCACTAAGAACCTTACTCCAAGTAGAGAATGTCCCATTAACAACCACCCTCTGTACCCGATCCTGTAGCCAGTTTCCTATTCATGTGCAAACAAATTCGTTAAACCCAACAGACCTTACTTTAGAAAGCAGTCGTTTATGGGGCAAGGTATCAAATGCTTTGGCTAAATCCAAATAGATCACATCTACTGCCCTCCCACTGTCCAGCATCTTACTTACCTCATCATAAAAAGCATCAAATTCGTCTGACATGACCGATCCTTCATAAAGCCATGCTGATTGCTGCTCATAATGCCATTCACTAGGACACAATTTTGAATGTGATTTCTTAACAAGCCTGAGATACCCCCCCTTTTAACCCCACCACTAGGGATGTAGCGAACTGCCGATTTGGTGTTCGCGAACGCCGTTCGCGAACACCGGCAAAAAATGCGAACGTTCGCGAACAGTTTGCGAACTTCGAACACCGCTAAAATCATTAGATTCGAACGATCGAAGGATTTTAATAGTTCGATCGAAGGATTTTCATTCGAATCGAACGATCGAAGCCATTCGATCGAATGCTTTTCATTGAATCGAATGCTTACAATCGTTCGAACGAATGGAAATCGTTCGATTTTTAGCGGTCGAAGGAATTCGAATGGTCGAATGGTCGAAAGATCGAACGCGAACTCAAAATGCGAACGTTCCCAAACGTTCGCGAACATTCGGCGGACGCGAACGGTCGAAGTTCGCGCGAACTAGTTCGCGGGCGAACAGTTCGCTACATCCCTACCCACCACCTAATCTTGGCACCGCCGACGCCTAGGATGCAAATTTTAGAGGAAAGGTCACAGATATCCAGAAAATATATCCCCTATTCCATCCCATCCCTGCTTATTAAAATCAGTTGGGTTCAACCAATAGCAAAAGAAGGAAACAATATATGTAAGATCTGGTCCTTGTTACCTGCTGTGTCGTCAGCTGTTTCCCAGTACCTGTATGTTAAGCAATATGTTGGAGCTCTATGAATACATTTAATGACTCCAATAAAAATAGCTGTATGAATGATGCTGGACATGTTTTCTCCAATGGGAATATTTCACCATCACTTCTGTAATATGGATTTCCTTTATTCATTAACATAGAGTATGAAAGGGTTAAGCAATGTCGACTCTCCCACTGCCTGCCACATGCATTTCCACTTACAGCACCAGTCCGGCTGCCAAACTGCTCACATAACAACGACATTTGGCTGCACACAGGCATTTGGCATGAGCTAATATAGGATCCTGCAGTGTGCTCCGATTTGTGCTGTGCAGAGACAGTAAATGCAGCCAGGCCCGGCCCAATTGTCTGTGTTATAAAACCTCTCTGCATATGTTTACAGGGACTGGCTCATGGCTGCACAATGGGCACGGAAACAGGGCTGCGGGCACTTACAACGTGAAGGTCGTTTCAAGGGTGCGCCCCACTCAAGCATGATCAGAACTTGGAAGTATCACAAATGAATCCTGACACATCTAGATTTTGCATATTGTTATTATTTCATGCATTATCATGTATTTTTTTTTATAAAAAACCAACATGTACCATAGAGCTGTACAATACAATAACAAAGGAAAAAGAAAAGGAAAATAAATAAAACGTGTGAATATAATGGTATCAACATCAGTCTGAAGTACAGTATGGGGCTGATCAAACTCCAGTGAGATCCCAACACAGTTGATGGCCAAGATGAAAAATTTGGGCAGGCCGGTGACTCAGCACATTACATGTATCAGATAATTTGTTTTACAAGGAACTGCATTGATTATCCAGATTTAATTCCATATTATAATGAATAACAGTTGATGGATGGATTGGGTGCTCTGAAGCATTTATTCCATGCCTAATAAGAATAAAGCTTGGCATACATAGATAGAGGCACTCATTTGGCCTGGTCATTCAATTCATCTGATTGGGTTATCCAAATAGTTTTTTTTAAATCAGGCTGAACCAATCATTTGCCCTAAAGGGACAATGCTTGAATCACATTGAAATCTATAGCCAGTAACTTCATTCACAATTCAACATGTTCCTTTTGGGCAAAGTCCAATGGGCAACAACTCAGTAGAGAATCCTCAAGGCATTATTTATTTAGACCCCAGGCAGAAGTGCAAGAACACTAAGGAGCACAGTACTGTAATCATGGGGTGAACATAGGTCTCTGTAGTAAGCAATGGAGCACAGAGACCTTCAGAGCCTGCGGAAACAGGTATAATATAAATTGCTGACTTATAAGGAAGACTGAGATCAACGAACACCTGATTTCTATGCAGTGGATTCATTTTCTTCTGCGTTCACTCCAATTATCCATAGGTACATACCCGTAAGGCAGACTGATATCTGAGAGAGTAGGAAGCTTTATAGGGCATCAATTAGAAGCAATGGTGCACATAGAGCCTTCAGCTAATGGGCCCACAGATCATTTTTATGGAAATAAAAACCAAATCCATCATTGTTGCATTTGTTTACTTTTCTGTGACGTGCACCAAGTCTAGTTTTGTAAATTTTAATTTACTAAAGACTTTTTAGAGCCTTACTTATTTGTTATTCCACCACCTTCGATGTTGCCAGTATATACCCAGCAGCGCTCAAGCGGCTCAATAAATATATATCGCTTTGCTTATTGCGTTCATCTTTGATATTTGGACAGACTTTCGATGCGCACGAGGTTAATGCATCTGCCGCACAGATGCTTCTGAAGCAAATTAACGTTATTGAGAAGTAAGTGTCAGTTCTTCCCCCACCGGTGTCCCAACTACTGCAATATTGTCTGCCAGTGCGAAAATGGAACAGAATTTGGAACAGTTTGAAGCCATTGGTCGTTTTTAACCATTCATGGTTATTTCGTTTTAGTACATGAAATATAACCCATTTGACAACATGGAGTTTGTTTTTTTTCGATGATATTCGGATCATAAGATACTTTTACGGGAGGAAAAAATTCATAGCAGTTTGTATCTGGGATGACGTTGGCCCTTGTATATGGATCACATGAAAAATAATGCTGTTATACGTGGGCAGCACTACAATACTTAGGGGCCCATTTACTTAGTTCGAGTGAAGGAATAGAAGAAAAAAAACTTCGAATTTCGAATGTTTTTTTTTGGCTACTTCGACCATCGAATGGGCTACTTCGACTATGACTTCGACTTCGAATCGAACTAAAAATCGTTTGACTATTTGATCACTCGATAGTCGAAGTACTGTCTCTTTAAAAAAAAACTTTGACCCCCTAGTTCGCCACCTAAAACCTACCGAAGTCAATGTTAGCCTATGGGGAAGGTCCCCATAGGCTTTGATAGCTTTTTTTGGTCGAAGAAAAATCATTCGATTTTTCGTTCGATCATTCAATTGAACGAATTGCGGTAAATCCTTCGACTTCGATATTCGAAGTCCAAGGATTTCAATTTGGCAGTCAAATATCGAGGGTAATTAATCCTCGATAATCGACCATAAGTGAATTTTCCCCCTAAACTGACATCCATTTGTTAGCCTTTTAGATCCACATAATGAATTAATTCTATAAACACACAGGGGTACATTTACTAAAGAGCGAAGTGGCTAACGCTAGTGACTTTTCGCCAGAGTTGCCACCTGCAGGGACATCGCTAATTTACTAACAGGTGCCAATTCCTGGCGAAGCAGACCATCGCTATCTAGAATAAGACAGTTTAGGATTTGGTGCGCTAAATTGATATTCGGTCCCCAATATCTAAGTAAGGACGGAAAGATATATAGTGTAATACAGTCGATTGTTTTTAATAAAGGATGCTGCTCAGAACTACAGTACTCACAGATTAAAATTTCTTGACAGACGTTTAAGTGGCTGTTCCAAAGTGGAGTCGGTCTGTAGAGCGCACCTATAACAGACAACTGCAATAGTGTAATACTATCGGACTTTTTCAATCCCTCTCAGTCAGCTCACACAGGTAGGGATGTAGCGAACTGTTCGCCCGCGAACTAGTTCGCGCGAACTTCGACCGTTCGCATTTTGAGTTCGCGTTCGATCGTTCGACCATTCGACCATTCGAATTCCTTCGACCGCTAAAAATCAAACGATTTCCATTCGTTCGAACGATTGTAAGCATTCGATCGAATGAAAAGCATTCGATCGAATGGCTTCGATCGTTCGATTCGAATGAAAATCCTTCGATCGAACGATTAAAATCCTTCGATCATTCGAATCGAACGATTTTAGCGGGTGTTCGAAGTTCGCGAACTGTTCGCGAACGTTCGCATTTTTTGCCGGTGTTCGCACAGCTTTCCTGTGTGAGCTGACTGAGAGGGATTGAAATCACCACAAGGTCGTCTATTGCCAGGCGATTTTTCGCTCTGGCGAACGGACGTTACTGTGTAAATTCAAGTGCGGATTTTACCGATCGTTACCTCTTTCGCCAGAGTTGCCTTCGCCACCTCAGACCAGACGAAGTGCTATAAAGCAGCGAGATCCTCCTCAATCTTCTGTCACTTACATCATATCCTGTGAGCTGAAAATGCATCAAAGTTCCAAAAACGCTGGCGTCTTTTCCTTTTTTCATCATGATTGCCTGCAAAAGTCCTGACAAACTTTTTTTGGGGAGCCAGTTTTTTCCAGACATTTCATAACATATGGAACATTGATTTTACAGCGGGCTCATGTGTAGGGCATTATATTAACTCTCTTGTCTTTATTAAGGTTCCCTGGACATGTGTAATATAAACCACTAACTTGAACCATTTGCAGCAACATTTATAATAAAGACGTTCATACAACTTTAAATTTCCTGCCCTATGCAAATTGACCTGAGCGCAAGATCACTAGCGAGTTTTCACTAGGCAGAAATGAACGCTAGCGCATCTTTGCTTTGAAATACTCGCATTACCAAAGTACCGCTAGAGAAAATTCGCCAGCGTTCAATGCCCAGGACGAAACTCTGCATGTTAGTGAATTGCCATTGTCTGAGCCCGTTTTTTGCCTGGCGAAGTGTTGCGCTGGGTGTGAAGTGGACGCTGGCGAATTTTCGCTGGTTAGTAAATCTGCCCCTTCAATGGAAAGCACTGCACTGATCTTCATATAGTTGCTAGCCTCTGGTACCAGGAAAGATAGCACGAATGTCCCTTTATGCTTAGCACATTTACTCAAAGCCTCATCATAAAAAAACTGCTTAGCAAAATAAGTATTTATTTTTTCTATAGTGTTTGAAACATTAAGTGGTTTATTAATGAGCTCCATCAACCTAATAACCAAGAACGCAATGACCCTGTATATATCCCATATAGTTCACTATTACTGGAATCTGATTTGAAACCCAGGGAAGTCATTAACTGACATAACCCAAAACATTTTCCTCATGCTGTGACCACTACTGGGGCAAACGGTTTTAGTTTAAGGGAGGTCACTACTAAAACACTATGGGCATATAAATTAAGGTTTGAATTGTAAATTTGAATTCTAATTTTTAGTAGAATTTTTGGTCAAAACTCACAAATTCCAGTTTGGAATAAACCAAATTTGACTTCACATTCGAGATTTATTATATCTCGACCCTTGAATCTAATAGGTCGCCACCTAAAACCTGCCGAGTTCATGTAGAAGCCAATGGCAGCGGTCCGTTGACCCATTTGAAGATGTTACTAGCCTTCCTGATATTCAAGTTTTTTAACTCAATTCGAACTGCGTTTATATTCGATTAGAGTTTTCGGGTTGGTAATATTCCTTCAAATTTTAGATGTTCGTTTTTTTCCTTAAATAAGATACCATTCGAGTTTTGAGGTCATTTGAGTTCATTCGAGGTTAAAAAAAACTCGACCTTTGATAAATCTGCCCCGAAATATCTCAAAAGCAGTACGATAAAAATGATACAAATTTGTGAAACAGATTTATAAAAGAACTGAAGATTGGGGGTAATTTTTTGAACTCAGTAACAATTTTACATTAAGGGGGATCTGGACCCAAAGCAAAAGAATGGATGTTGATTAAGGTTGATGATCTTTGTGTTGACGCAAGCGGGAAGTATTTTACCTTTTTTTCTTGTAAAGGAGAATCAAACCACCTAAAGTAATTAATCTTGGTGGTTTAGTTTTCAGCTTTAGACTACTAATACCAAACCCAGAGTCAGAAACTGAAGGATTCTGCATGGGTGGTTAACCTGAGGGTTATTGACACTCTTGACTAAGCCTGGTACTACAAGTCTAATATCTTAAAAGCCGCTAAAAAATAGAAAAAAAACTGTAAGATGCTCAATCAAGTTTATATTATTTTTTTAGATCCCCTTTAAAGATAAATAGGTTGCATACTTCTTGCTGTCTTGTCTCCTCCATCAGGGTCATAACCACCCCACACTATTCTGGTTGGTTCATTTAGATTTTGATTTAAGACTTTATGTCAACCACCTTCCAGTGGTCATTCAAGTGCAATATCTAGATCTAAAAAGTACTTTGAAAAACAGTTGGTAACCCAGAAATAAACAACAATGCCAATACTTTAGTATCTTTAATGAAGTTGCCATTTAAACATTCTTTTTTGCAGTAAGGACGCCCCAGTAACATCTGCCCAAGACACCATGGTTGCCAATCTAGAATTATTGCTTCTAAATTATCCTCCATCTTGTTCTGTCCCCTTCTTCCGAATTGGTTGTGGCAATAGGGAAATCCAAAATAAATGACAGGAATGGAAACAGTGGGGGTGATAGATATTTCAGATACCTGACATTTTTGGATATATAAAATACACATTGATTCATGGTACACAAAAATTACTCATTCCGACAAAATAATCACACCACGAGTGGTATTGTCATTGGAAATATAACTTTGTTTTGAACCCTGCACAAAAAATAACCTCTGTCCAACTATATGGTTCTCTATAGAAATATATCCTACTGAAATCTGTACTCCTGTTTCATAATTGCCCCTTCTTTAGATTAAAGGGAGACCCTGAAATTTCCTGAAGGAAAAGGAAATAAAAAACATTGGGTAGAAACTACGTATTGAAGGGAATTTACATCATAATTTAATTCAAGACAAATGCTATTTGTCCAAACCTAATAGCATTGAAAGAATCTGAGATGTGGTCTTGGTGAGGTTGACTTGTCTTTCAGGGGTTGAGCTCACCGCCCCACCATATTATCTGTGCTTCTCTTTTACCTTAATGTCCACTTTGTGCATCACCTTATTTAATAAAAGAAATGGCTTCCACAAATCCAATAAACTAAGAGGAATGATGGGCCTTTAGTGGTTTACAGAAGGCCGTTGGCCTTTGGTCACCCATTGTTAAAATGGCAGAATGTTAAAAACAACTCTACAAATATGGCTTCCAAATGAAAGGGTGGATTGATGTGCAAGTTTTCTATTGGCCACTAGATCAAACCACCCATTATATATATATATATATATATATATATATATATATATTTAATGATGAATGAAGCAGAGGAAGACCTCAATGTGTAGGGCATTGTTTCCAGTATGCTCAATATATTACATATTAACAACATCCACCCCAGACAGGCCAGTAAACATTTAAGTTATGAGTGTGAAAAGTAAAACATGGAGATAGTAACAAACATATTAAGAACAACAGTCATTGAAACAACCATAGATACAACATTGACCCTTTCAGTGGCCCGTCTACCAGTGAAAGAGTTCACAAATACTCTTGTAACCCAACTTATGTACATATATATATAATTATATATAGTTATGTTATAACATTAAATTCTATGGGGAAGCACCAGGTTGACTGAGATTGAATGGGCAGAAATGTTCAAAAGCAAGTTGCATATGAAAGAGCGCACTTTAAATAAAACATTGGCTTGGTATATTGGTTAATGTTCCTCATAACTTCCTCTTATAATACTTTCATTTATTCTTTAGACTAATTCTATCTTTGGACTGGCTCCTTGTTGATTTATCTCCAAACTGTCAGTAGCTTGGTCTACTGGCTCTTGGTAATTGGTTATTAAACTGGGTTAAAGTTGCTCTTGGACACAGGAGGTCTTGTCGGTAAGCATTACTGCCACTTTAATGCTACACAGGAGGCAACAAATAAACCATTTTTTCTCATTGGCGCAATGAGAAGACCACTAAACAGAAATATACAATAAATAAATAAAAGTCACCAGGTCGGTGTCTTTCTTTTATAACCGTTTAATAGTTAGATTTGTTATTTTCCTATGTAGAAAATGACTGGAAGAGTTTTTATTGAGGTATGTGATCCGTAGCATGGAAATATGTGGGATGAAAGGGCACTTATAGCAAACTTATGGTTTGTTGTGAATATATACATACAACAGACTACATGCAGATGGAACTGGCTAAGTTGGATTATTTAGAACAGCTCCTTTGAATGGGAGTAGATACATCAATACAGTCTGCTCAATCTTTATATATTGTTTATGAATGAACAAGAGTATGTTGTCGTCATTGATTTTAGCCTCTACAATAAAAGTTTATATACAGAAGGAACAGGCTTAAAGAAAGCATCTGGATCCACAGTCACACTTTCAAAAATGAAGGGTGTTCTGAGGGCATCAGATGCATCATTAAGCCGCCATTATCCCTGCGTCTGCGTCTGAGCACAAATGTGTGTACATTTTTATGACTGAAATGACTAAAATTACAAATTATTGGCAATGCAAGAGTCACAATGCAACAAAACAATTTATGTCAAGCCTGGTACATATGGAGTATGACATAATACATTGATTGATTGGTTTATATCATCATCTTTTCCATATGGCTGATGTTGTAAATTTTTACTGGGTGGCCTATGCTTGCCAAGTTGAGATAAGCCCCTGAATTTGAATTTGTTGGATTGAATTTTTCTGATTAAAATGCTCAGTAAGTGTTTTATTGTCATCTTTCTGCATTCAGACCCCTTAAGAATGTTGGCAACTAGACCTGGTTGGAAACTAGAACCAGAAGGCTTCACTCCTGACCCGCTACTCAGAATGGAGCACTGTGATTGGATCCTGTTTAATGGGAATACTTCATGGTTGGACAAGGAGATACAGAAAGCTTTTAATGTAAAATATTTTATAATTAACACTTTTTCTTCTAACTTTCTTTTAAAATTAAGACCCTGCTTATTAAATATACTCAGTTAGGTTCACTGACCACTCTTGACAGGAAGAAGGATTGTTCCAGGGGATGGATGGGCAATGTTCCTTTAATTTTTAATCTTACTGCCGTACCCTAAAATGGGCATTTCCATGGTGTCCTACATAAGATGGATAACCCACACTCCTTTTGAACTTATCAAGAACTGCCTAAATATTTGCAAAAAAAAAAACAAGTTTAATTCTAGTGCCCCCTGTATAGACAGGATCCAAAGAAAATCTTGGGGAAAAAAACCCAAAAACTTCTATCCTACCTGTTTTATTTACCCTAGCAACCAAAACGGCAAATCTATTTAAATTATATCTTTCGCCTCCCTCTCAACATTCCAAAGTAAAAAATAAAACTTTATACACATTTCAAAAGAAAAGAAACCAAAGAACAGATCTTAAATTCTTGATTATTATTTGTTTGTTAGATTAGTGCGTTCACTGAAGATATGTAGATTTTAAGCAAGCAATTTTTTTTTATAGTTTTAAAAGTTTTTAGTAATAACTTTTTTACAAGTTCGTTTAAGAAGCATGATGCTTTCATGCTTTCTATGCGTTCACTGTCTCTCTCTTTTTCTCTCTCTCTCTCTCTGACGCACTCTGTTCTTTTTCATTGACTCCATCTTGCATTGACTTAGTAAGAGAGAGAGTTCTCCTTGTGAATCAGATTTTCCTAAAGTTGGTTTGAATTTGTTCTGCAGGTGCATTTTTGTATCACATGTCATCACTCTTTGCCTTTGATTTGTCTTCAAAATAAAGGGTCGGAGCTTAAATGAAATATTCCTTCTTATCATCAGATCCACCTTGTCCGCCCTCTGCATTGATGATGGCTGTATCAGCATCAGGAGCATCATCTGATCCCTTGGCCTCATGAGTAAGATAGGTACCTGAGAAAGGACAGATAGACAACACTGTGGCTTCACCATTATCATCCTCATCATTCAATGCTAGATGCAGTAGGATACAAATTATTACCTTCTCGTAGAGAGGAAAGGTAAGGTAAGGTAAGAGTACCAAAAATCTCAAAGTCAACTGGCGGAGTGCTACATAAGCAATTACTGTTGTATCCATGCTCAGTAAATTATACACATATGCAGTAATCTGGGCTAGACATACTGCAATTTCCCAGCTGCCCCAAGTCATGTGACTTGTGCTTTGATAAACTTCAATCACTCTTTACTGCTGTACTGCAAGTTAGAGTGATATCACCCCCCTCCCTTTTCCCTCCCAGCAGCCAAACAAAAGAACAATGGGAAGGTAACCAGATAACAGCTCCCTAACACAAGATAACAGCTGCCTGGTAGATCTAAGAACAACACTCAATAGTAAAAACCCATGTCCCACTGACACTCCTTCAGTTACATTAAGAAGGAAAAACAGCAGCCTGCCAGAAAGCATTTCTCTCCTAAAGAGCAGGCACAAGTCACATGACCAGGGGCAGCTGGGAAATTGACAAAATATCTAGCCCCATGTCAGATTTCAAAACTGAATATAAAAACATCTGTTTGCTCTTTTGAGAAATGGATTTCAGTGCAGAATTCTGCTGGAGTAACACTAATAACTGATGCGTTTTGAAAAAAACATATTTTCAGATGACAGGATCCCTTTAAGGATGGATTAAGACTCAATAGGCCCCTAGGCAGGTTTGTTATATGCTGCCCAGTTGATCTATTGTTTCTCATACAGAGAAGTCTTTTGCTAACAAAGGTCACTTCCTTGGTGCATTACATGGTAGTAGTGGTAAAAAGAAGAACTGCATGTATTTTGGGCTAGATGGTAATTCATTATATTAATGGGGGCCCATCATGTGGCCCTTCAGTTATTGCTAAAGTTAGAGATCAACAACAATACAAGGGCCATAGGTCAGAATATGTTTTGCTTCTGGTCTCCCTACTAAAGATGGTCTTGTTTTTTTGCTGCTGTCATTAAGTTTCCCAGCACTCTGGGCCCATTTAAAGCAGATGATGTGCTAGGCTGGAACCTAAGGAAGTTAATGCAAAATCTGGGGCTGATTATTGTCTTAATTTTCAATTTTCCATATCCAGGTGTTACCAAAAAGAAGGTTAATCCATGATATTACCTACCTGTCCTGTTTTTTTTTTATTCTTTATGAATGTATTCACTATATTTGTTCATTCATGGAGCTGCCTTTAACCTGTTATTGATTTTTGTAGACGAGTCTTCTACACAAGTGATGGGTTGATAAATGGACAACATAATGTACAGTGAACATCCAGCAAATTCTATACTTCTACTAAGTGTCTTATAAAAGGAACATGTAGCCTTCACTTCTCTGGGCTTAGCTTTGAACATTTATACAGCTCTGCAATATCTGGTTAGAGAAGGTTGCCTTGGATTCCCTCTCTGGGTGGAGGGGGTAAAAGCTCTCTATATATAAATGTTTCAGGCCTTAGTAGATCTTTGCTTACTTGTGGTTAGTGATGGGCGAATTTATTCGCCAGGCGCGAATTCGCGTCGAATTTGCGCGATTCGCTGCCAGCAAATAAATTTGCGAACATTCGCGGCAAAAATTTGCCGGCATCAAAAATTCGCCGGCGTCAACATTTTTTTTTCGAAAAAACGGACGCCGGCGTCAAAAACGAGACGAATTTTTCAGTGAAACGGCGCAAATTCGCCCATCATTACTTGTGGTCCCTTCTCCTCCACTCTCTCTACTTCTACTACTTTCTACTGCTACTTTTTGGAAACCATACAATATGTGAGTGATTGGGCATTTGTTGTACCACCCAAAATACATCTCTATATGTATTTAACAAGCTATATTCTGCATAGACATAAGATGATTTATTCTTGTATTATATTCTTGCATATTTTATTAATAGCTCCTCTAGTGACTTTTTCCTATATGGAATTCAAATCAAAAGTGTCCCTAGGTTTTTATTTGTAGCTTGGGGTATCGTTTTAGACTTCAGTGATTGCACAATAAATATATACTGGCCATTCAAATCAGCAACTAAGACCAGAGTAGATAAAGTGATCTGAAGTAAAAGTACAGTAAAGTGCAGTAACTCTGTGTTTAAATATAATCCACATGATTGTTTTATTACCTGATCTCTGCAAATAATTAGTTATGGACAAAAATGTGTCACCCACAGGGCACTGAGACCTCGGCATGACATGGGTATAATTTTCAAGGTGTCAGAATTGGTGTAATGGCTGTACTTTAGTGTATACAGAAGATAATAATACATTTTATGTGCCTGTCATCTTCTTGTTGCCACTAACCTATGTCATCATCGTCCACAAATCTAAACTGTCATTCTTAATCTTCGTCCTATTTAACAAATGTGTTTTTGTTGAAACAGTGAGTTGTTTGCAGCTGCGCTCCTCAAAGAAATCACCTTTTCATTTGCTGTTATCACAAGCCTGATTGCCCTGATGAAGGTTCACATTCCTCCTTTATAATTATTAAAAGATGATGTTTTTCAAACTGAAAGGTACCTAAACATTTTATTTTTTTCCTAGCTATTACTATGCAAACATTTTTATACAGAAACAGCTATTTTAATGTTTCAGTGAGGAATATACTGCTGGTAAAATGAGCTTTACAGGCTTCCTTTGTGTAACGATAGATCTGATTAACTGATAATACTATGGCTTGGTGTTTACTTCCTTCCTTTAACATAAACACTTTTATCAAGCTGTGTGGCAGATAGGACACAAGCAGCAATAGTCGTGTCAAGATTAATGATAGTCTATCTCTGAAGCCCAAATAGTCTGTTGTTGCTTCCACCCAATCCAATCATTTTCTCGAGGTGTGAAAGACAGAATTATGAATTCATAGAAGGCCAAGAATGCACCGATGCCCAAGAACTGCATTAAGTTGCATTGCAGGGAGGATCTTACCTTTATGTCTGATCAAGTAGCGTCCAAGGACAATGAGCAAGCAGAAGAGGAGAAAGGCGATCACGGCTACAACTCCTCCGATGACAGCATGATCTATGCTGGATGTGGAGGGGATTGGGCTTGGGTCTGATGGGAGGCATTAAATATCATATTAATAAAAAGAAGAAGGGATAATGTTTAAAGAAGAAACATGAGAAAGAGAAACAAAATGAGAAGCAATTTTAGAAGAAGGGAAGAACAGAGGGGAAGAAAAACAGAAGATATGGACAAGAGAAGGATAAGAGACAATGCCGCAAACATAAACAGTTCGAAAGATAAAGAGACATCAGAGGTTATATAGAAATACATACTAAGAAAGTTGATCAGTTATAAAATGTAGGAAATGTAGAAATCAGAAGAAGGGAAGAACAGAGGGGAAGCAAAACAGAAGATATGGACGAGAGAAGGGGAAGAGACAATGCCGTAAACATAAACAGTTCGAAAGATAAAGAGACATCAGAGGTTATATAGAAATAAATAAGAAATTTGATTAATTATAAAATATAGGAAATGCAGAAAACAGAAGGTTTATTAAGATGAAAAAGGACATTATCAAAGAGGAAAGAGGAAGCGATGGTGGGAAACATACAGTACAATGGTTAGAAGAAGACAGTAGTAGAATAGGCAAAGAAATGGTTTCAGGTTCCAGATGGACAGAATATCAGATATGAAGGGGGGGGGGACAAACAAACAAGAAAAATAAAGGAGGAAGGGGTAAAATAAGGAGAAGACAGGCATATTGAAAAGAGACTTCCATAGCAAACACATTGTAATTACTCTAATGAGAGACTTTCAAGTAACTTGGTACATGTCAGATACTGTGTAGGATCAGTTGGTCTAGGGGTGAGTTTCCAGGTATCACCAGTTCATCTGTCTGGGTTTAAAGGAAGAGTAACACCAACAACTGATAATTCTTTCTGTTCATTTTTACATTTTAGCTGCCTGTCTAGCAACTGCAGAAGTTCTATTTTGTACTGTAAAGAAAGGTTTCCATACATCTGATCAAAAAATCTGCAATTACAATTGTAAAATACATTTTGATAAATAGTCCCCTCACATTTTAAAAGGGAATGTTTTAAAATGTGAATAAAATACTTTATTTGTTGGTTTTACTGTTCCTTTACAGGAGAACTAATCAATAGCAATGCATATTTTGCCACCACCTCTACTGAGGAGTCTCCCCTTTTCCCTTCTGATCTGTACCAAAGCGACTCTGGAAAACACCCTGTTTCCCTTTAAAAAATGAGCTGAGCAGCAGGTTCCATTAGTGCCATGTTGGACATGATCAATGAATGATATGCACTCTCCTACTCAGTGATCAGTTCCAAAGAGTGGAAATGAGGCAGTCAAATATGGCAGCTTCTCAATATACAGATGAAGCCACTTGGATTTGTGAGTTAAATGCGTCATGACTCAGAGTTAATTGAAGAAACTGTGTTATCTAAAGTTATCTTAACTCATTTAATGCATTTAACCTTTTCATTAACATACCAAAGCACCATTGTTCACAATGGTGAATGCTTTAATTAGATGGGATGTTGTGACACAGTTTTCTGTGTTAAATGAGATAAATGGGATATCTGTGTTTAGTTATTCTGTGTCAAACAGACAAACCAAAGTGGCTGCATCTGTATGGAGAGTAACTTTGATGCTGCTCAGAAGAAAACATGGGGAATGTGTAGGGAGGCTGGTGGGTCCAATTGCATTGAGGTGCAGTTCGACTTCAAGAAAGAAAATAGCCAATGGGATTCTGAAATGTTGATTCTCAATAAACAATAATACTGTCAACATGCACATGGACATGGATCCTAATTACGGTAACATATAATGAGTTAGTGTAGCTGCCATTACAATATATGTGGTGAGTAAAACTGGGGTGGGAACTGGATATTAGGATGTTCTTATGATGAGTAGGATTACATGAGTAGTGTATAATGTTAGAAAGAGGGAATGATAGGCATTAAATATATGTTTATAATGAGAACTAAACTTCCTGCTATAAAAAATCGATACCTCCTTACCTTACATAGGCCGCACTCTCTGCTTGCCCCCAACCTAGTGTCACCTCCTGCAATTGCCCCTAATTCTTTATTTAACTCTCCTTGCAAAGTCAGCACAGAGGTGCTCACGGTCGCCACTTTCACCTCTTCGGTTTTCTTCGTGAACTGAGCGGCGTATCTGCGCATACTGGTTTGTGCCAACTGGGCATGCGCCGAAAGTGATGGAAATTGCCAAAGGGAAGGAAGAAGACCCAAAGAAGAACGAAGAGCCAGAAGATGGTGCCCGTGAGCTCCGCTGCACTTAAAGGGGAAGGAAACCCCTCCCGTTTGTTGCCCACCCTCCCTTCTCCCCCCTGGCCTACCTGTCCCGCTGGGCAAATGCCCCTAACTTGTTACTTACCCTTCTGCGCAGGTCCAGTCAAGGGAGTTCACAGACGGCATCTTCTTCCACGCGATCTTCTTCCTGCTTTGAACGGCGCATGCGCAGTAGGATCATTTCGCCGGTACGATCTACTGCGCATGTGCATGACTTTTGGCGCATGCGCAGTAGATCCGTACCGGCTAAATGATCCTACTGCGCATGCGCCAAAACGCCGTTCACAGCAGGAAGAAGATCGCGTGGAAGAAGATGCCGTCTGTGAACTCCCTGGACTGGACCTGCGCAGAAGGGTAAGTAACAAGTTAGGGGCATTTGCATAGCGGGACGGGTAGGCCAGGGGGGAGGAGGGAGGGTGGGCAACAAACGGGTGGGGGGGTGGGGGGTTTGCGCCGACTAGGTTTCCTTCCCCTTTAAAGAATTAGGGGCAATTATAGGTGGTAGCAACTAGGCTGGGGATGGGGACATGGGGGCTATGTAGGGTAGTGGGTAGAGATTTTTAATAGTGGGGGGGATTGTTACCCCTTTAAGACCCTTGATATATTCCTCTACATATTTTCATTAGATTGGAAGTTTCCCCTTCATATTTGATTTTGGAATGATATAAATGGACCAAAAAGAAGTGTAGTGAAGACTAACAGAAAGTTTACAGTTTGTAAACGACAGAACTGATAAATGCTTGGCTGGGGGAAAACATGACAGCACTTGGGAAAACGTTCAGTAAATTGTGCTTTTTGATCAAATTATGAAAAGCGACTTCGAAACTGCTAACAACTGCTCCCCATGGAGCACGCATTGCAGCTCCGTTTTCCTGTTACAGCACTAACATAAAGTGAATGGCGTTACCTGGCTACCTCTGACATTCACTCAAGTGTTCTCCAGTAAATGTATTGAAGTGCTATTTGTTTCAGTATTGCTTCCTGCTCCTTCTGCGCCTTAAATGAATACTACTGTCAGTTATTACTTTATTTTCTCTTAAGGGTCGTTGACGTATAATTACTTAGTTAAAAAAACCGATGTTTTTATGTTTCCTTCTTAATCCCTTCTTTAAAATGCTATTGAAATAACAGCACTTTATAAAACCATATTAATGTTTACAAGTCTATCTAATAAATGTCACCTGGGTTAGGGTGATGGAAAGTAGGAGGAAAAAATATATTGTTTTTCTGCTCAAAGAAATCATTCAAGAGCACCAACCTAACTGCCCAGACCAGGTGGGTGGGACTGGAAAGGGAGTTTGAACAATAGGAGTTTGCCTATTGTCTAGGGATGCACCGAATCTACTATTTGGGATCGACCGGATCCCCGAATCCTTGGTGAAAGATTTGGCCGAATACTGAACCAAATCCAAATCCTAATATACAAATTAGGGCAGGAAAGGAAAGAGTGGAAAAAATTCGTCTTTTGTGCTGAAAGGTCATGTGATTAACCTACTCACCCCTAATTTACATATGCAAATTAGGATTCAGATTCGGTTCTGCCAAATCCTGTTGAAAAAGCCGAATCCTGGTCGAACAGAATCCTGGATTCGGTGTATCCCTACTATTGTCCTTGTATGCTATCTGACCAAGGGATGTGATTAATGATACCAGTCTGAAGTAATGGATCATTTTGGGGTACATTGGGGTAAAGTTTGCCACAAGTCTAGTAACCCATAGCAACTAATCCGCAGGTTTGACAGCTGTTTTAAAAGACATATCTTACTGGCTGCTATGGCTTCCTAGATGTGGACAAGCTTTTGACTTTTTCATTCCATGTAGACTCATTTGCACATTTTCAGTACCCATTTATCTAAGCCCTTGAGGTGCTGTTATGCAAAGCATTTTTTATTCTAAACATCTGAAAAAATATGTTATTGAATGTTCTGAGGAAAAATACAATGGGGCCAAATGTAAGGACATACAGGAGCGAGAACAAGCCAAGAAAGGTAGAGATGAAGCATTATTTATCTTCTTGGTGTTGAATGAATATCTCAAATCCTGATCCTTACTACAGGTTGTAGCACCTAGTCTATGAGGCCATCAACAGCAAAATATTTCCACTTTCTTCTTTCATTCCTTCTCATTCTCTCCTTTCCATTTCTTCTCTCCTCCTTTTCAATACTTTGACCCATTTTTGTTGTTTCATCTCCTTTTCTTAGTTTCTATTTTCATCTCTCATGTTCTCATGTATTTTTAACCTCATTTCTTCATCTACCGTTATTACCTTTTCTCTTTTTGTTAGCCTCCTCCTCCTCCTCCTTACTTGAACACAGTTCTCCTCTATTCTTGATTCTATCTATGCCTTATTTAGGTCCTTTTTTGTCCTTCTCCTTCTAACCCTTCTTTCTCCTGCATTCAAACCACATATTCTTTCTTCCATGCCCACAAAGATCCCTTAAAATGGACTACTGCAACTCGTGGTCCAATATCATTGTGACAGGAGTCCACTATAGATAGTGAGCAAGAGAGAGAGGATAGCAGTCATAGATTCAGGCAGGAAGGGGAAGGAAAACAGCTATATGACCTGTAGAACCCACATTAAAAACTACACCCCTTGGTTTCTTTGTGGGAGAACATGACCCTAAGGAGATATCTGAGCCATATAGTTGAACACTTTCATCTAATGAGGAGTGATGAATAACATTCAGAAGTCAATATCCAGTCGGATTCTAAAGGGCAGTATTAATATAGAAGACGGTTACAGTGTAACCAACTTCTATCAGTGTAAGAATGTATAAAATAAATCTGAAAGGAACCCACTAATTTAGCAGTTCTTGGTAGGAACACGGGGACGAAAGTAAAACATTTGACAGATTCTGATAATAAAAACTACTCATCTGCTGTCCTGCAGTGTGTGTCATTATCCACCAATCTATATGATGGAAGTTCTGTTACATCTTACCAATTTTGGTCTATTGCTGCCATTCTTCTCTATTCTGTCAGGTTCTTTAAAACTCATCACTAGGGGTCCAGAAATGGTTGACAGCCGAGCTAGGCTCCATAATGGGATGTTATCACTGTGAGATTTCTGCTAAATGCCTTTTTTAAAATAACAGTCTATTTTTTTTGCCATTCTGAGGGAACTTGACAATTTAGTAAATAATCTGCGCCCTGGTAGTTTTGTTAAGTTAGAGAAAAAAAATCCATATATATATATATTTATGTATTACATACAATATATTTGTATTTGTTATGGTTTCTTTTGAAGGTAACAATGTGTGTATGGGTTACTTATCTTGTATGTGATCCGATTTCTATCAAATCAGGAAAATGTAGGTTCTTAGGTGAGGCTTTATCTTTGAGTGCATGGGACTGCATTATACTAAGAATTAACATGCTTAGCTTTCAAATCAACATGCACTTTTTGTTCAAAGCCAAGAGGAACTCAAGAAGGGAAGGGAAGGATACCTGTATGCGATACCGGGCCATCTGTGGATGGGTTATGAGGTCAGGACAGTTCACACCACGCACAGCGAGCAGGAATATGGACAGGTGACAATGGATGAAAGCGTTAGGGAGGGAAAAATGAGACATGGTAAAATGACAGGCAATGGGTTAAGCAATAGCTAGTGCTTAGTCGCTTAGGGGGTTATTTACTAAACTCCGAATGCAAAAATCACAAAAAAATTGTGATTTTTTTTTTAAATAAAATAGGACGTTTAAAAAAATCACAAATTTTTCATAATTTATTAAACCCAGAGGATGGAAAAGTGAGAATCAGAAAATCAGGTATCTCAGACCTGTCGAGGTTGCATATAAGTCAATAAGAGAAGTCCCAATTATTTTTTAGATTATTTTTTCAGGCATAAATTGGTGTTTTCCAGTGAAAAATCAAAAACAAAAAAATACTGCGAAAATCGGATGAAAAATCTGAAAAAGGTGAAAATCTGATTTTTTTCCCACAAAGCAAATATTTGGGAAAATGTAATAATAAATAAGCGTAAAAAACCAGAGCGGATTTGATAGGAGTTTGTAGCAGAAAATATTGAGATAAATTCGGACTTTGATAAATGACCCCCTTAGAATTTGACAACAGTAATACCACGGCCTGGAGCAGCATTAAGTCTAAACACCCTTAATGATTGGATTATTACATTTTTTATATAGTTTTTTACAGTTATAAACGGACAGTGCAACTGGCAAAGTGGTCAGCTTTGCAATGAAAAAGGCTTGCGTCCAAAGTCTCATGCCATTTTGCCAAGTCTTGAGGTAAACACACCCAATATATAAATATCATCTTTATAATAAGTATGACATTTATTGGTATACACATGTAAAGGAAAACTATACCCCCAAAATGAATACTTACGTAACAGCTTATATCAGTGGCATATTAAAGAATATTGCCAAACTGGAATATAAATTTAGGTAAATATTGCCCTTTTACATCTTGAGCCACCATTTTGTGATGGTCTGTGTGCTGCCTCAGAGATCACCTGACCAGAAATACTGCAGCTCTAACTGTAACAGGAAGTGGAAGCAACAGACAGAAACTTGGATTCTTAATTAGCTCACGTATCCTAACATGTATGATTTTATTGTTAGTGTACCATGAGTCATAGGATCCCAGGGGCCCTTAGTTTTTAAATGGCAATTTTCTATTTAGGATTACCCAATAGTACAGTACATATTAGAGAAGCATCGAATCCAGGATTCAGTTCAGGATTCAGCTAGGATTCGCCATTTTTCAGCAGGATTCGGGTGAATCCTTCTGCCCCGGCCGAACCAAATCCAAACCCTAATTTGCATATGCGAATTTGGAATGGGGAGGGAAATCTCGTGACTTTTTGTCACAAAACAAGGAAGTAAACAATGTACTGAAGTAAAAATTGCACTGAACCGAATCTGAATCCTAATTTGCATATGCAAATTAGGATTCAGATTCAGTTCAGTATTCGGCCGAATTTCTCGCAAAGGATTCGGGGGTTCGGCCAAATCCAAAAAAGTGGATTCGGTGCATCCCTAGTACATATCGATAAAAAAGTATATTATGAAAATGGTTTATTTACATGAAGCAGGGCGCTATGAGTTGTTTTTTGCAATATATGTATGTATTGTTCAGGGGTATAGTTTACCTTTAAAAACAACAATTAAAAAATAGAATCAAAACAAGTAAAAATTCATGTTTTATCATTTTTCAAAATTCCCAGAATATATCAGATGGAAAATAAAAATGATTTCATTTTTTCTAACTTAAAGGAACAGTTCAGTGAAAAAATAAAAACTGGGTAAATAGATAGGCTGTGCAAAATAAAAAAATTGTTTCTAATATAGTTAGTTAGCCAAAAATGTAATGTATAAAGGCTGGAGTGACTGGATGTGTAACATAATAGCCAGAACACTACTTCCTGCTTTTCAGCTCTCTAACTCTGAGTTAGTCAGTGACTATAAGGGGGGCCACATGGGACATAACTGTTCAGTGAGTTTGCAATTGATCCTCAGCATTCAGCTCAGATTCAAAAGCAAAAGTTGACCCATGTGACTCCCTCAAGTCACTGATTGGTTATTGCTGGTAACCAATCAGTGGGAACCAAGAGAACTGAAAAGCAGGAAGTAGTGTTCTGGCTATTATGTTACACATCCAGTCGCTCCAGCCTTTATACATTACATTTTTGACTAACTAACTATATTAGAAACATTTTTATTTTGCACAGCCTATCTATTTACCCAGTTTTTATTTTTATACCGAACAATTCCTTTAACCATCTATAATATTCAGCATGCTATCATGCATTGCTATATCATTGCTGTATCATTTTTCAAAACTCCCAAAAATTTGTTAGATGGAAGTTAAATTTTTTTTAATTTTTTATAACTTAACCACCAATAAAATTAAAAATTGTTAACATGCATTCCTTAGACGTAGCCTATCTAAAGGTTTTGCAGTAGATCTAATTCTTGCCATGGAATATATGAATCTGCCCTTGCGATCCCGCCTTGTAAGATATCTCAAGATGGACACACTCTTGCTTAACACTTTTGAGGTTGCTATGGAGATGGAGATGGCAAATGAGTTTTAGTTCTTTGTTCTAGACCTTGGTAAAAGCTTCAGACACTGCACACCGATTATATAAAACATGGCTCATTTCACTTTGTATTTGAATTTATCAGAGGCTGTTTTTTGATGTGCACTTGGTTGACAAACAGAGAGGATGCCTCGGAAAATTTGTGCTGACAAATACAACAAGCAGCAAAAGGGATCAACAATGCATAACCCTTCAACTACCAGAAGCCGAGCCTGACAAATAGGATGTTGAAAAACATAATTAAAAAGCTTGTGCTTCAAATTCACAGTGTTCAGCTCTATAAGAAACGTCTATTTTGCCATGATTTTGACTTGCACGACAAACAAGAAAGATGGCTGCCCTTATGTACTTAGCCGGGGTGGTTGCTATGGTGATAAAGCCTTGGCCATTTGTGTAATTTTATCTGTATAGCTAAAACAGGACAAAGCATTTGAGATATAACTATGGTTTCATCATCCGTTTCATCATCCATTAGGATACGGATTAAAATTTTTATATGTTGAAAGGAACTTTCTAAATCCCTTTCATATGAAAATTGAAGTCAGCGGCACTATATCCATAAAAGTGTTCCTTGCTTAATTATGCCTCGTGCAGGAGAAGTCAAATATTAGGCACATTCTTCTCTATGTACTGGCTATGAAGAAACAAGGGCATTGAACCCATCTTGCCAATCCGTCTTGTCTTGGTCATAATCTTTAGTGATATCAGATCATGCCAAGTTAATTCGTTTACACGCTTAGGGGCCGATTCACTAACTTCGAGTGAAGGATTCGAAGGTAAAAAACTTCGAATTTCGAAGTTATTTTTTGGGCTACTTCGACCATCGAATGGGCTACTTCGACCTTCGACTACGACTTCGAATCGAAGGATTCGTAGTAAAAATCGTTCGACTATTCGACCATTCGATAGTCGAAGTACTGTCTCATGAAAAAAAACTTCGACCCCCTAGTTCGACATCTAAAAGCTACCGAAGTCAACGTTAGCCTAACTTTTTTTGATCGAAGGATAATCCTTCGATCGAACGATTAAATCCTTAGAATCGAACGATTCTAAGGATTTAATCGTTCGATCAAAGGAATTATCCTTCGATCGTTCGATCGAACTATCTGCTCTAAATCCTTCGACTTCGAAGTCGAAGGATTTTAATTCCTAGTCGAATATCGAGGGTTAATTAACCCTCGATATTCGACCCTTAGTGAATCGGCCCCTTAATTTAATTTAAACGAGACATTTAACACAAATAATGAGACTATCAATACATGCATAGATTTGATCATTCTTTTTGTTGATTGAATTTGGCTGAAGAAAAATGACGAAGAACATTCAATCTCTTTGAGATTTTAAGAACCTGGCTCAGAAAATATCTTTGTTTGCCCATATCAACCATATATTGTCATGTGTCAGCATTTAGAAGCATATTAAGTGCTTTAAGTTGGTAATCCTGAGATAACTTGCTGGTTGTGTGCATAGCAATAGCACGGATTGAAACACATATTTTAATTTAGGGTTTGTTTGGTCTTGTTGGTCTGTTATTCAAGGAAATAGCAATAAAACTATAGTGTCCATTAAACAAATCATAATACAGTACCTCACAGAAGGTTGTTGGATACATTTGTGAATATTGGCCTGAAACACAGTATTTGTTTATATAAACAAGCTGCTGTGTAGCCATGGGGGCAGCCATTCAAGAAAAGGATACACAATAAATATCAGATAAGTACTACTATAGTTTATATAAACAAGCTGCTGTGTAGCCATGAGGGCAGCCATTCAAGCACAGGATACACAGTAGATAACAGATAAGTACTACTATAGTTTATATAAACAAACTGCTGTGTAGCCATGGGGGCAGCCATTCAAGCACATGCTACAGATAGATAACAGATAAGTACTACTATAGTTTATATAAACAAGCTGCTGTGTAGCCATGGGGGCAGCCATTCAAGCACAGGATACACAGTAGATAACAGATAAGTACTACTATAGTTTATATAAACAAACTGCTGTGTAGCCATGGGGGCAGCCATTCAAGCACAGGATACACAGTAGATAACAGATAAGTACTACTACTGTTTATATAAATAAGCTGCTGTGTAGCCATGGGGGCAGCCATTCAAGAACAAGATACACAGTAGATAACAGATAAGTACTACTATAGTTTATATAAACAAACTGCTGTGTAGCCATGGGGGCAGCCATTCAAGCACAGGATACACAGTAGATAACAGATAAGTACTACTATAGTTTATATAAACAAGTTGCTGTTTAGCCATGGGGGCAGCCATTCAAGCACAGGATACACAGTAGATAACAGATAAGTACTACTATAGTTTATATAAACAAACTGCTGTGTAGCCATGGGGGCAGCCATTCAAGCACAGGATACACAGTAGATAACAGATAAGTACTACTATAGTTTATATAAACAAGCTGCTGTGTAGCCATGGGGGCAGCCATTCAAGCACAGGATACACAGTAGATAACAGATAAGTACTACTATAGTTTATATAAACAAGCTGCTGTGTAGCCATGGGGGCAACCATTCAAGCACAGGATACACAGTAGATAACAGATAAGTACTACTATAGTTTATTTAAACAAGTTGCTGTTTAGCCATGGGGGCAGCCATTCAAGTACAGGATACACAGTAGATAACAGATAAGTACTACTATTTCAACCTTAACTGAGAAGGATTTGGGGATTTTTATTGATAACAACTAGTCAGTCCATTGGAAAATATATTACTGTAGTCTTTTTATAGGTAGGTTTCTGGTAAGGTCTCACCTTGAGTATACAGTGGAGGTTTGGGCTACAGTCCTTAAGATGGATATATATATATATATATATATATATATATATATATATATATATATATATATATATATATATATATATATATATATATATATATATATATATATATATATATATATATTAAGTAAGGAAAAGGATTCTCTAAGAAACTCACAAGGGAGATGATTTATTAAAATTCATATTTTGTTCACAATTCAAACTTTTTAGCTCTAAAAATGTTGCATGTGAAGAATGGTTTTAAAACATGACATTTTTCAAATGTTTAAGCATAAAAATGACAGAAAACTATAATGCAAGTATGCCATCGGATCTAAAAGCTCATGTCTTATTCGCTTTGTTTGACGTTCATATTCTTTTTGGAGAAAGTAGATTTGTGCTTTTTTAAAAATGTTCATGAAATACTTTAATAAACAGACAAATCTAGGTAAGACGTAACGTTAAGCTGACATAATATACACCAGTGCATTTTTTGTAACATGTTAAAAGAGTATTGTACACTCTTTTCCCCCTTAAAATCCAAGCTCAGCTCAGGCTGTGAAACATTAAACGGATATAAATAGCTGAACTAACAATATAGTATTTAACGGCAATATCCAACAGAGTTATTGCCTCGTTCAATTGAATTAAAAATTTGAATTTGTACAAGGAGGAGGAGGGGGGTCTGGCTGGACTTTATTCTTTATTCTCACAGGCACAGAAGCATTTTCATGCCTTTATTATGATCTACTTTTTAAAAAAAACATATACAAATTGTAAATTTATTAAACAAAGCCATCATTTACATTTGATTGACCTCCAAGGTGTAGGGGTTTACTTGCTGTTGTAAAGTTAAACCCGGTTAGTTAATATGCTCGCTCCAAAGCTAAGAACAGAGTGGGTTAAAGCAAAACTTTGCTAAAATTCACTTGTGACTCAAAAGTAATAACCAACACAATCATTTCCTATTAAAAAGCCACTTTCCTATAGTGGCCTCCTCTATAATTCTCCCATTGATTTCCTTGAAGGGGCAGAAATAACTCTTCAAATTAAACAATTGTTGGACAAATTAAATTCTGAAAGCACTCGAAGGGAAGTGCCATTAATCGATGCCAACGTCTCGCTGCTTAATACACAAACGAATTCAAAGAAAAGAGGTTTTGTTCTCTTGATTAGCATTGAAACGGGACACGGAGCTGAAGGAAATTGATTAGGTCGCGCGTTGATAGTTGTTGCGTTGGATCTAATTAGAAAGAGCAAAGGATGGACAAGCCCAGATCTGATAGGATATTGTTTTGGTTGGATAATCCACATGATCCCCTTTATCAAGTCAAAAAATGAAGGGAGGTGGTTGGGGGAACTTTGAACAGCAGATTATTGATTTGAACTCTCAAACTTTTCAGATTTAACAAATTATTTTCTGTACTTGAACCTCGAATGCCAAATAAACTGGCAATTTTTTAGAATTTACTGGCAATTGGCAATTTTTTAGAATTTTTTCATCAGGTGACAGAGCACACGGTACTCTCAAGCAGTGACCCTTCAAGATTCCCCAGTTCCATATTAATGAGCCTCTTGGTAGTGTATAATATATAATAATACTTACAGAGAAGCTTCATGTTTAAATATGGATAGGTGGACTTATCCTAAGCAAGTTTCAAATGGTCTTTGTTTCTTTATGGCTTTCAAATCATCACTATGAAGATTTTCATTCATCCAGGTCATGGTATATCTATAATAAGTAATTCTAAAACAACTGGACTTGCTGAGTAATCATTGAAGACGTTTCAATACTCATCCGAGCAGCTTCTTCACTTCAACGGTGTGGAATCTACACCTCTGTGAGTTTCGGATGTCACCTCTCTGAAGAGTTACACTGTGCCATTGTGATTGGATTAGTGGAAGAGTTTATATGCCGAGGACTTCCCACACCAGTCAGTTGTACTGAAGAAGCTGCTCGGATGAGTAGTGAAACGTCTTCATTGATTACTCAGCAAGTCCAGTTGTTTTAGAATTACTTATATTAGATATTAGCCTTCCTATTCCCTCTCTTTCCAGCCAGAACTGAAAATGGCATCTGGTGGTTGGGGTGGTTGGGAGGCTTCAGTTTTATAGTTACTTTTATTCAGGCCCTTTACTTTTTATCTTCCATTCGTTCTTACAAACTGCTCCATGGTTGCTAAGATAATTAAACCCATGCAAATATCATATTACAATTCTACGCCTACAAAACAAAACATATGAATAATTAAAAGGATAGAACATGAAGACCAGTTGAACATTATCTTTTAAAGTGCACAGGGTTGGACTGGGCCGACGGGACACTGGGAAAAAATCCGGTGGTAGAGACCTTCTCGGGTCCAACCAGGACCCACTTAGCTTAAGCTGTACCTGGTCCCATAGACCCTCCGTTTGATGCCCGATGATTTTCTCCCTGGAAGTGAGGTCACGCTATCACTTTTTTACATAGGGAGCATCTTTTTTTTAGTTTATCCTAGAATAGTCCACCCCTCTGCACCGGATCGGGTACCCTCAGGCCACCTGCACAGTGGGCACAAAAAGTAAAATCTAGCCGAGGCCCGTTCACATTGTGGGTATTCAACAAGTACCTGACCCGATGTAGGACTCTACCCGGTGGGCCCGTGCTTTCATGGGCCACTTGGCCCAGACCTGCTCCCTGCCAAATCCAGTGTTCCTGTCCCGACCGCAATAAATCAGGTGCAAGCACGGCCGAACTACAAATGGACACACACTCCAAAGCTTAATGTTGAAATACAGTAGAACAGGAACCTCCTTATTACCAAACTGAAACTGCCTAAGCATTTGTTGTTCACTGGAAACCTTAAGCATCTTTTAGTCTTCATAAACTCACTTATTTTGGTCTAGTCATGGAGATAATTTAAGGTATAAGGCTTGACCCTGGTCTTCTAACCCACAGCAACCAATCAGAATTCACTGAATTGCTTTTTGAAAGAAAACACATGATTGGTCGCTATGGGTTACTAGGCCTGGAGCAAACATTATCTAATACTTTCTTGACCTTTTCTAACCGCAGAAATTGTTCTAGTTTGATAGACACTTGGTTCTCTATTCTGTATGTTGGTCAGTCAGTAATTCTTACTTAAAGGGTTTTTGTGTCTGTTCTCCGTGTACATTGTGGCCTGGGGACCTGGGATGATATCAGATTAACCTTCAATTGCCTTCCTGACAATACAACCTTCTTTTGTAGCTCCTGAGAAAGGTTTTCTATTTTGATATGATATAGAAGGAACCATCTCAATCTGTTCATTTCGTATATTTCTAACTTAAAAGAAATCCCAGAACAAAAAAACATGAAAGCAAAGAAAAGTGGGTGAGGGATAATGACAGGGGTCATACTTCTATCTTCAATTTATTTTGCTTTGAGGGGAGGCAGGAGGATGATTGAACAGCTTAGAGGAGAGTGACCAAGAGCTGAGGTGCATATAGAGCCATGAACCTCAGTTATTTGGAAATCTCCAAATTATATCTCCTATAGACTTATATTAATCAAATAATTTAGATAAATATACAGTGAAACCTTAATTTTACATCCCCTGATTTTAAGTTTTGCCTAATTTTTTGGCCATTTTACATTATTGTTTTGTGGTCGCACCAATATATTATGCATAATACGTTTCCCTGATTTTACATTTACCTGGACTTTACACCATTTTTCTGGTCCCTTGAAAAACGTAAAATGGGGGTTCTACTGTATTTCCTATTTCCTCTGTAATAATAAAACAGTATCTAGTATCAGATCCTAACTCAGATATAATTAATCCTATTGGGTTTATTTAATGTTTAAATGATTTTTTAGTAGACTTAAAGGGATACTGTCATGGGAAAAAATGTTTTTTTCAAAATTAATTAGTTAATAGTGCTGCTCCAGCAGAATTCTGCACTGAAATCAATTTCTCAAAAGAGCAAACAGATTTTTTTATATTCAATTTTGAAATCTCACATGGGGCTAGACATATTGTCAATTTCCCAGCTGCCCCAAGTCATGTGACTTGTGCTCTGATAAACTTCAATCACTCTTTACTGCTGTACTGCAAGTTGGAGTGATATCACCCCCTCTCTTTCCCCCCCCAGCAGCCAAACAAAAGAACAATGGGAAGGTAACCAGATAGCAGCTCCCTAACACAAGATAACAGCTGCCTGGTAGATCTAAGAACAACACTCAATAGTAAAAACCCATGTCTCACTGAGACACATTCAGTTACATTGAGAAGGAAAAACAGCAGCCTGCCAGAAAGCATTTCTCTCCTAAAGTGCAGGCACAAGTCACATGACCAGGGGCAGCTGGGAAATTGACAAAATGTCTAGCCCCATGTCAGATTTCAAAATTGAATATAAAAATATCTGCTCTTTTGAGAAATGGATTTCAGTACAGAATTCTGCTGGAGCAGCACTATTAACTGATTCATTTTGAAATTTTTTTTTTTTTCCCATGACAGTATCCCTTTAAGCTGTGGAGATCCAAATTTCTCAGAGGAACCCTTATCTGGAAACCACAGGGCCCTGAGCAGTCTGAATAACAGGTCCCATACCAAGACAGGTACAATTCTGTTGTAAGGAATAATTTTACCATTGTAGGTTTGACCGTTTAGAGTGTTACTACACTTAAAAGATTTATTCCATTATTGATACTGTGTAAGACACGCCGGGAGATTGCCTCGATCTCTTACTTCCCGCACGTCTCTCCAAGATTGCTTCTGCGCAGGTGCGCACTTCCAGGACATCAGGTCCCCCATTCTGCTGCACAAACAAGATTCTGAGATTATATTTAATTCATATTTAATTCATATACAATTTCAATAAATATTGGCAAAACAGGTCAACTGGGGGCTTGAAAAATAATTTGCTGTGGGGCCTAGTAATATCTAGTTATGTCACTGAAGATGGAGGCACCTCCAGGGTTCCTTTGCATTAAAGGCGCACTTGCTTGTGGAACAGGATGGAGGACATGCACATCATCCACCAAGTGCAACTATAGGGAAGTGCAAGGAGGCTCTTTGGGTGCAGAACTCAATTCACACAATTATGGCATCCATTTTTTCACAACTGCGGTTGTAAATGGGCCTGCGCAAGGAGTGATAAAGGGGTGTGGCCTAGCATTCCAGAGTCCACAACCTAATGTAATCTGGGTATGTACTGGTCTTAAAGGAACAGTAACACCAAAAAATGAACGTGTTTTTAAGTAATGAAAATATAATGTCCAGTTGCCCTGCACTATACAACTGGTGGGTTTGCTTCAGAAACTCTACTGTTTTTTATATGAACAAGCTGCTGTGTAGCCATGGGGGCAGCCATTCAAAGCTGAAAAAGGAGAAAAGGCACAGGATACACAGCAGATAGGACATAAGCTCTGTAGTATATAATGTGATTCATCGGAACTTATCTGTTATCTACTGTGTCTCCCGTGCTTGAATGGCTGCCCCCATGGCTACACAGCAGCTTGTTTATATAAACTATAGTAGTACTTATCTGTTATCTACTGTGTATCCTGTGCTTGAATGGCTGCCCCCATGGCTACACAGCAGCTTGTTTATATAAACTATAGTAGTACTTATCTGTTATCTACTGTGTATCCTGTGCTTGAATGGCTGCCCCCATGGCTACACAGCAGCTTGTTTATATAAACTATAGTAGTACTTATCTGTTATCTACTGTGTCTCCCGTGCTTGAATGGCTGCCCCCATGGCTACACAGCAGCTTGTTTATATAAACTATAGTAGTACTTATCTGTTATCTACTGTGTATCCTATGCTTGAATGGCTGTCCCCATGGCTACACAGCAGCTTGTTTATATAAACTATAATAGTACTTATCTGTTATCTACTGTGTATCCTGTGCTTGAATGGCTGCCCCCATGGCTACACAGCAGCTTGTTTATATAAACTATAGTAGTACTTATCTGTTATCCACTGTGTATCCTGTGCTTGAATGGCTACCCCCATGGCTACACAGCAGCTTGTTTATATAAACTATAGTAGTACTTATCTGTTATCTACTGTGTATCCTGTGCTTGAATGGCTGCCCCCATGGCTACACAGCAGCTTGTTTATATAAACTATAGCAGTACTTATCTGTTATCTACTGTGTATCCTGTGCTTGAATGGCTGCCCCCATGGCTACACAGCAGCTTGTTTATATAAACTATAGCAGTACTTATCTGTTATCTACTGTGTATCCTGTGCTTGAATGGCTGCCCCCATGGCTACACAGCAGCTTGTTTATATAAACTATAGTAGTACTTATCTATTATCTACTGTGTATCCTGTGCTTGAATGGCTGCCCCCATGGCTACACAGCAGCTTGTTTATATAAACTATAGTAGTACTTATCTGTTATCTACTGTGTATCCTGTGCTTGAATGGCTGCCCCCATGGCTACACAGCAGCTTGTTTATATAAACTATAGTAGTACTTATCTATTATCTACTGTGTATCCTGTGCTTGAATGGCTGCCCCCATGGCTACACAGCAGCTTGTTTATATAAACTATAGTAGTACTTATCTGTTATCTACTGTGTATCCTGTGCTTGAATGGCTGCCCCCATGGCTACACAGCAGCTTGTTTATATAATCTATAGTAGTGCTTCTAAAGCAAACACACCAATTCTTTTAGGGCACGGCAACAAGACATTATATTTTCCTTACTTTAAAACGCTAATTTTTTGGTGTTACTGTACCTTTAAGTCTAGTACATACCAAGATAACAGTTTGTTATATTGCCATTCCTTTAAAAAACTTTAATTTGTTGGTGTAATTGTTCCTTTATATGTAAACTTGCCATACCAGGGACAATTTCTATGTTTTGTAACATGCCACTTATTTAAAACACAGAACTGGAACAGGAAGATTTGAGCGACTGGTGAGGAATATTCTATAAGACTGAAAGTTTCCCTACTGTTCTTTTGTTTTGGTGTTAAAAAAAAAAACCTTAAAATCAATGGTTATTGTAATTAACATAAGCATTGGTTAAAATGCCATTAAACTGTGTGTAATAGCTGGACTCCATAACCCATTGCTGTAAACATCATCTAAGGTTCTCGCTGTGCATAAGATCTTTGAATTCACAAACATTCATCTAGACCACGCTGCTTTGTGACACGTAAAACGACCCTTTCTGTTATTGTGACACACTAATGCAATTTCTCTAATCCCTTTCATGACAATCACATTATCTCCTCATTAAAAATGCATCTTTTTATTTCAGATCCAGCAGCAGAGCTTCAATTTAATTGTTCAGAACACAATATCCAGCAAAAGATCTGATAGAGGCGAACGCAACTTTGGATAAATCCCCATGAAATCCTCACATTTCTAAATGTCAACAGAAAGAGCTCTAATTGTACGTTTTTAAGTTTAATAATAACAAAATGTTATTTGCAGCACTGTTATTTAAAATGGTCCGTTTTATTCACATTTATCCTACAATACTGACCCCATTCATCTTACGAAAGAGCTCTAATATAGGGTTGGTAAGAGCATTAGTGGTAAAAACACAGGGGGTTATTTATCAAGGTCCGAATTTATCTCAGTATTTCTAAGGGTAAGGACACACGAGGAGATTCAGGGAGATTTTGTCGCCTGGCTACTAATCTCCTTGTCTTTTGAGCAACTATCTCCCTGAACTGCCTCAGCGTTTTTCCCCAAAGGCTACAATGAAAAGTTGCCTGCGCTAATGCACACAGGGCGATGCGTTTTCAATAGTTGCCCAAAGTTGCCTCAGTGATGCAATTTCAGGCAACTATTGAAAACGCATCGCCCTGTGTGCATTAGCGCAGGCAACTTTTCATTGTAGCCTATGGGGAAAAACGCGGAGGCAGTTCAGGGAGATAGTTGCTCAAAAGACAAGGAGATTAGTAGCCAGGCGACAAAATCTCCCTGAATCTCCTCGTGTGTCCTTACCCTAATATCCAACTCCGAGCAACTCCGAATTCCCAAATGAACCTTATTTATGGTCCATTCCCCAAAGCCTGCAAAAATAGGGCTGGGCAAAACTCAGAAAACTTCAGAAAGCTCCAAAGTTTTGCCCGGCCCTATTTTTTGTTCGGAGTTTTTGATCAGGGTTTTTGTTCAGAGTTTTTGTTCGGAGTTTTCAGCAAAAACTACGATTGAGTTTTCTGAGGAGTTTTTGCTCCAAAACCCCGAAATCAATTCGATATCGATGTGGACATCATCGCAGACACTTGGACCTTCCCCATTGACTTATACAGGTCCTTGAGAGATTTTAGATGCCGAGGTTTGAGATTTGGAGTTTTTAGACCATCAGACTTTAATAATTCTTGAAAAATTCATATTAGTTTTTTTTTGCTCCGAAAACTAAGAATTAGGTTCAGATATTGGAAGCTTGATAAATAACCACCTTAACATCACTTAATAAGGTGATATTTCAATTATCCTCACCATGTTTTTATAAATGTTGGGGAATAACATATAATTAAAGGCAATTAGGCTTAGGGCAATCAAGACATTTTGTACCACCACAGTTTTATCTTACTTGCAACATGGCTCTGTAGCTCCCAAAATGGGATGGGACTGAACTGTTAATGGTCGATACCTTCTGAAAACTGTCTACCAATGGTAAGTAAGTAGGGAAGAGGGGCAAACTGCTCAATTCTACATTTAGAGATATATTTATTAAAAGGTTAAGACTGAAGGGGTCTGGACTTGGATGCAAATGCTAGAGCACTAAGGGACAAAAAAAAAAAAGTAGAATCCTTAGCGCATGTAGGTTTACATTATGCCCTGCAATGGTCTGCAATTGACTTGCCTATTTCTTTTGAACTATCCCATTATCAGAACCCTACTACACTACCTCTGCCATCACAAATGGTCCCAACGGTTATACCAATATACAGAAATGTAAACTCAATTGACCTTCTAGACTTTCCATGTCCTTTAAACCTTCCATTTGCTCCATCTCTGCCTTCTATTGTCCTGGCGTACTATAACATATCGCATTATAAAATAGCACATTCACTGTAACTCTAGCCCAGTGATCCCCAACCATTGGCTTGCAAAGAACATGTTGCTCAACAACGGTCCAACCCCCTTGGATATTGTTTCCAGTGGCCTCAAAGCAAGTGCTTAATTTGGAATTCATGGTTTGGAGGCAAGTTTTGGTTGCATTAAAGCCGCCTGAGCCTCTCATAGACTCGGGGTCAGAACAGGGCCGGCGGGACACCGGGAAAAACCCGGAGGGCCTTGGCCCCCGCAGGCCAAGGCCCACTCCCCTAATCTGCCGAGCCCCAAGAAAAAAGTGTGCAGTGCAGAACACATCCAGCGTTCATGTCGGTGTTCATGTATGTGCGTCGGCGTTCGCGCACGACGGTGTTCATGCATGCGCTGGGGGCCTAGAAGTGTGGAACCCCATGGGCCCCCCATGCTCCAGTCCGACCCTGAGTAGAGTGACAGTCCACATAGGGTCTACCAAATGTCCAATCACAGAGCCTATTTGGCCTCAAAATTATTGGGACGCCCATTGACTTAAATGCATTTGGTATTTGCAAAATAGGTGCAAAATAGGCGAAATTTGACGTGCGTCAAAATAATTTTGACGTCCATTAACTTTAATGCATTTTGCTAATTTTTCTGGACAAATTCGGCCATCACTACTGAACATAGCCAGACCCTGGACATAAGTACAAAGGGGAGTTATTTAGTACCCCTTAGTCCTCTTGGACTTCAAAGGTAAAAATTAAATGAAAAGGTCTTCTTCTTTCCATTACTCAGCTACTGTCTATGTTCTACACTGCTGTTACCCACAGTTCACCAGGCCATGGTACCCTGCTGGTTCCTGTTAGAGATTATCAGAGAAAGAGAAAAGTTTGGTTGGTAATAAGAAAAGAATGTCCTAAGAAGAAGAAACAATGGCTGCATAGCACAAGGCAGAATCTGTAAGTAACAATTAGAAATAGCCCTTCATATAAGCCCTTCAAAAATGTTGTCATTAACATCAATGCCTTAATATTTTCCAGTTTTTCTCTTTCTATTGCTTAAATGAAAAATAATTATGATGTGTTGAAAAGTAAATAAGATTTCATTGCCGATTTTATTATGAAAAATAATTACAAGCTGCCGATGAAATAATCACCTAACAACCATATTCGTTGTGTCTAACCAAGCGCTCGGAAGGCTTATTCAGTCCCAGCTGTAAGTAACCCCTGACGATAAGGCTGTTTGTAAGTTTAGGAATATACAGGGGGATTGTTCATTCACAATCCTTATATTTTGATGCTTTGTTTGGCTAATGATGGCAGTATAATAGTTTAAAAGAGGATAATGAGAAAAAAAAACAATCATTACCAAGCAACGTTAGAATTAAACGGATCAGGAGAAATTACCACTGCACTCATTTAGCACCGGGTACAAATGAAAGCAAAATACTCTATAGAGGAGGGATACTTGGTTACTTATAACATTGACAGGTTATTATTATACTCTGGATTGTTCTATAGGTCTATACCAGGTATATATAGAGCCCTTTGAATTTAAAACACCAACTGCTACTGTTTTGTGAGATATACTTTGTTCCAGAGAGTCGGCATGGAATAGATCAGATGGAATCAGTGAGAGGAAGGAGAGACAAGAGCCAGAGGGAGACATAAATAAAGAAGGAAGGAAGGCGACTTGATAAAGGACAGCCTGGGAATAGAGCGTCTAAGAAAGAAGAAGGTCCGACCTTGTACCTGTGATAAGAATTTGCAGTAGAAAGCAGCCGGGGATTAAGTGATTGTCTGGAATCTGTTGCTACACAATTCTTATCCTGTTCCATTCCATTATTATTTTAATTTCCTTAAAAACCCAGACAAGGAGAGAGAAAGCCACAAAGCTTTAGCATTCTGCTTTCAGGTAGCTGTGGACAGATTGTACAATATCTGTAATCACAGGGTATGCGTTGCTGAAAAAAATGGCTGCTCCCCACTACCTGAACTAGTGGTCTGTCATTACGAGCCTCCCTTATGCGGCAAACAAAAAACAAATTGCACATAAGTAGACTGCAAACCAAGGTGAATTAGTGAAAGGAACTCTTTTGCATCACAATGGAGACCCACAAAGATATAAAGCTGTTGACTATATTGTATGTTTTTCCGGCAAGTTACAGCGGACTATAATAACAACATTATTCATATTGAAAACTGGCAGATAATCAAAACAAAGTTGTACATGTCAGCCATTTGTAGAGGTTCCTCACTTCATTGTCTCACAGCCAATACAATGAAGTTTGAGAAAACCACTGGGGCTGACTTACTAACACGGGTGTTAAAAAGAAGCAACCGATGTAATATTTGTTTTCATTTTCTTATTTGTGGATGACGCTGGCCATATATAATTGCTTGACATTATTTTAGCAGTTTAGCACGTATGGATGTAAATCAGCCCCACTGTAAGTGCAATCTAAAACTTGAATCCAACCCAAAGTCTCTTATGTCTTAAAGAATGCAAGCTAACTGTATTTTAGTAGTGATGGGCGAATTTATTCGCCAGGCGCGAATTTGCAAAACGGCCGCAAAAATTCGCTGGTGAAAATTCACCTGCGTTTTATAAATTGGACGCCGGCATCCATTTTTTTGGACGCCGACGCATTTACGCCAAAAAACGGACGCCAGCGTTGTTTCGCGAATTTTTCGGCGAAATTCGCCCATCACTATATTTTAGAAAATAGGGGACCGTTATTGCATTCATTCATTAATACACAGTCTTTAAACAGTGATTTGAGCAAACTCATTGGCCATCTGCCCTTCTACAAGAAATAGAACGAATATCTACAGTACCTCCATCTCATTATAATTCTTTTTTCATTTTAGAACCCATGTGCTAATGAAAAGTGTGGAAGGTTTAAAACCAAATTCATTTGACCAGTGGCATGAACAAGTGGATCTAAGAAGAATTAAGAAGGAACTGTGGGTCTGCTTACATCCACATCTATCAATGACCAACCATGACTGTCTCATAATCCCAATAAAAGTTGAGAGCATCACTTTAAAGGAAACTATACCCCCCAAAAATGTAGGTCTCTATAAAAATATATTGCATGAAACAGTTCATATGTAAAACCCTGCTTCATGTAAATAAATAATTTTCATAATAATGTACTTTTTTTTAGTAGTATGTGCCATTGGGTAATTATAAATCGAAAATTGCCATTTTAAAAAATAAGGGCCGCCCCCTGGGATGGTACGATTCACTGTGCACACAAACATACCAAAGAAACCATACATGTTAGGTCACATGAGCCAATTAACAGACAGAGTTCTGTCTCTTGCTTCCACACTTCTTCCTGTTACAGTTAGAGCTGCAGTATTTCTGGTCAGGTGATCTCTTCCTGTTACAGTTAGAGCTGCAGTATTTCTGGTCAGCTGATCTCTGAGGCAGCACACAGACCATCACAAAATGGTGGTTCAAGGCAAGAGATGTAAAAGGGTAATATTTACTTACATATATATTCCAGTTTGGTAAGATTCTGCCACTTAATATGTAAACTATTTGTTGCTTAACTGTTCATTTTGGGGGTAAAGTTTTCCTTTAAGCTATGTGTTTATAGATTAAGCATGCTTTGTTTAACAACACATAACCAGCAAATTATTCAAGGTATGCCACCAGAAGCTGACCAGTTCTACAACTCCCAGTCGCTAGGATAAAAATCTCTAAATGGAGAAATACAGTATGTGAGCTGCATACAATAATCCACGTCCTCATCCTCTGCTGTCTATTTAAAGGGAACAAATGGAAGCTAAACTTTGCTTCTACACAGGGTATATTATTGTTTCAAGGACCATATAATTTCATGTAAACTGCCATGATTATGGAATGTAAAACAATGCAGTCAGGTTTTATGTGTCAGGTTGACCGGCTTCAAAAATTGTGACGAAGGTGCCCCTTTATAGAGAGGATATAAATATAATAAGTCATTTCTCAGTGATAATCTGTTTTACAAGCTTCACAAATACAGAAAAGAACATTCCATGCTTTAATACAGCATAAGGGGGATTATGTAAGAACCATGATTGGAACACTGCATATATTCTTTTCTCAGCATGCTGGAGGTTTATATGACATGTACGGAATGTACCAATTAGAAGTATACTGAATTAGCCATCAATGAATGGGGCAATTATCTTGTCTCTCTGTTATCACTGGCTGCAGGGAACCATGTAGATGTCAAAAACCGGCAACAAGAAGAACCATGTAGATAACAAAAAACGGTTATACCTGTAGGGCTCCCTGTGGGCCAAAGTGGGGAACTTTGTAAACTCAACTGGAAAGTGTTTGCCTTAAAGTGAAGGCATTGTATGAATGCAATTGTACATTATAAAATTTTGTTTACAAAGGAGAAGGGTACATTTTGCAGTATTTACCCCTTCAATAGATCCTTGTTTAAACATCATTTATGTAATCAAGTATCTTGTCATATTAGGTCTACTAATAGCAAACAACCTCATGCTGAGTTTCAAACATTGTATCAAACAAGTAAATGATTCCTGCTGATTGGTTGCTATGGTTAGTAGAACTGGTGGGATTTAATTAGTTTACCCCATTAACCATGTCATTATGATACTGAAGGGTTAAGCCTTTAATTATGGGGTGTACTACAATGAATTCATGATAGCATATTGCAAAAGTGAAAGAGAGGTTTTAACTCAAGCAGAGGGTCAAAAAGCCAAGATGGCAGCTTACATAAGGCACGGAAGCAAATCTTTAGCTCAGGGCTGTCCAACTGGAGGACAGCTATGGACTTCTAAGAGATTCGTATGGCCCCTACATTGATCAAGATCTCCACTGACGACTTTGGAGGGCAATATATTTTAACTAGAAAATGGCTGCTGAACATGTAATATAATTAGTAAAGGCCTACTATGTGGAACCAGGCAGATGTCGCTGCTTTAGTTTTAGTTTTAGATTTAAGTGATAAAAATCATTGTCTTACCATTGACGTCAAGCTTGTAGTGGGTGATGAAAGTCCCTAATGTGTTGGAGGCTTTACAGGTGTAGGTTCCACTGTCAGTTTTGTTGAGGTTGAAGAAAACCAAACTGTTTCCTTCAATGTTGGCTAACAGAGGGACCTCTCCATTTTCTCTCTCCCAGACATAGTTGTCAGGCCTGTAGAAACAGAAAAGAAATAGATCAATATCGTATTCTGCATTATCTGAGTTTTTGAGAAGATGTGAAAACATTTGGAGGCCTCAAGAACAGCCTGATGTTTAGGGAATATTGAGAGAGCAAAGACATTATTCTGTAACTGGGAACGGAAGCTTATCACCTATTTGGTAGGTTTGTTACGATGGACAAACTTTGTTTGGATGTACTGTAGTTATATACAGTACTTAAATGAACATTTATGAGAAGAATGTGAAGAATGGCCAGTTAATGGTGGAGGACATATACTCCAAGGAGAGATGTGGAAGCATAAACAATGAACAGCTAGTGCAACAGAAAGTGTTATAGAACTATAGGAGAATATAGAAAAAGAGTCATAAAAACCACAAGATAAAAATGATAGAAATAGCATTAATATCCAATGCAAACACAGCAATGGTTTTATAAGCAGCTAGAGAAACAGTTAGCTAAATAGCTAGAAGAAAAGCCAAGAGGAGGCTTAAAGACAAGATCAAGAAAAAAGAAGCTCTAGAAAAAAGATGGATAAGTAGAACCACTGAGAGAGGAAAGGAGGGAGAAGGCATGTTATAAAAACCAACGGGGATTGATACAGAGTATTGTGAACAGATACAGCAGAAGCAAGTAAAAGAACAGCAAGTTAAGGACCTACAAGACCTGTCAGAAGAACAGATGGGATAGAAATACAGCAACTGTAGAGGGAATACTTGAACACAATGTAAAGAAGATAGGCCAAAGGGGTAAAATACATGAGAGAGTTTTAAGAACTACAAACGCAAGAGGGATGTTGTTATAACACTGAGTAGTTACCGTATATAACACGAACCCAAAACTATTAAGAAACAGAATTAGGGAGGGACTACAAAAACGGGTAAGTGTTGAGTCAACTATACTGTATGTACGATTGTGCAGGAGTGAATTTGAATTACTATATCAAGTATTGGCAAAGGTTGGCTACTATACGACCAATTGCTACTGCTAAGAGTTAGCTATGGTATAATAAAGCTCTACAAATAGTAAGCAGGTACTGTATAGCTTGTTACAACTATGTATAGTTAAGAACAGCACTACTATAGCCAGGAGTTAGCTATTGTGTAGCCAATATCTATAGGCAGGGATAGCTCCTGTTTTTTAAAGTACTGTGAGTAGGGAAAAGCTTCTTAATAGAAAAGCATTACAGAATAAATATAGTTTTCACCTTCCAGAGCAGCCTAGCATTTCCTACAGTAAACAAATTGTCTTGACACTTATTGAGTTAGAATCCTAATCCAATGTTTTGTGAAAAGACAAGTGAAGTATGATTATGGAGACAGGTGGGTGGCTCGAGAAAGAAAGATGTGGGAAGGCAGTTAGGGAGTGTGTGGGAGAGGTAAGACAGAGAGCATGAGGAGTAAGGGACTATATAAAGAGAGACAGACACACAGCAGGATGCTGAATAACAATGACAAGAGCCACAAGAAAAGAGACAGAGGGAAAATAATGAACTAGAAAGTTGAACATTTGCAATTTTGTCTAAATCTCAAATGCAGAAGGCGATAATAACCGGCACAAAACAGAGGGGATTACACCACAAAGGCAGCTTTTAGTTGGAATTTAATTGTATCAGATGCAATAAATACAACACATATGCAGCAAAGAACACAAACAAACAGTAGCTTCTTGTTTATCTACAGATGGGGCTCAAGCTATTGGAATATAACTTTCTCCCAACTGTGTTTTTTCTTTGGGAGATGACAGTGAACCAAGGTCACAGCTACAAACAGCAAAGACACTACCGCTCAAGGGTGCAAATGAAATGGCACCATTTGTTTTGTTCACAACTTTAAGAGTGCTCTGGCCTTTGGTTGGTGCATTTGGAACAAGGTACAGAGTGCAGCTCAAGGAAGCAAGCACACTTTATTGCAGTCTTTTAAATGAGGGTTTGTGCAGGTAGATTCCCACAACAATACTATTTGCTCTGCAGGTAACACACCATAGGGGAAAGGTGCATTTTAAGCAAAAACATTGTGTTTTTATCCCTGAGGAAACACAGGGCCATATGCTGGTGATGGAGATAAGTCAGCAGATCATTAGACCACAAATCTGCTGGATGAAGTGCTGAAACCCTTTACATAGGGCCAATGCCCACCTATGTAGACCTCCTTCTCCATGCCCTGGGTTTAAGCAAATGAGCATTGAGCCTTGGAGGCTTATTTATTAAGGGTCAGATTTAAGGGGTTTTACAGGTTTTTGAAACCACGACTAAACTCACAAACTCTAAAACCACGATTGTCATTGAATTAATTGAAAGATCCGAATAAAAAAAATTTCAAAAGCGATGAACGATGTGTTAAGAATACGAATACCTCGAAAACCTTTTTTCAAACAATTTGTATGAAAATAAGTCCAAAAACTTCTAAAATTCTGACTGGATTCAAAATGGTCATCCCATGCTCCTCCCGTTGACTTCTACAGCACCTTGACAAGTTTTACATGGCTTTATTTATTAGTAAATGGAGGTCCTAGTGCATTTCATGCACTTCTACACCTGTACACAGTGTTCTGTGAATTGCATCACAAGGCGGCTAATGGAAGTTTTTTGGAGCACCTGCAAGTACATCTATGAATACAGTGCTGCCTGTATTTGGCTATGCTGTATTCATGAGGGAAAGGTAGGTGGAGGTATTTTTGACATGCATGGTTGACAACATGAGTAGATAGTTGGACAACCATGGGCTTAGCCAAATCAGGCTGATCTGATCATTTAGGCCCCAGACCAAAGATCAGATCACAGTGGATGTCTATGCAGGATTGTCTGTGCCAATGCAGCACCGAAAGGGCAGGGGATTTTTTTACATAATTAACATCTCATAAAAATTACAAAGACTTGATTCAGTCCCTGTTTGGAGGAACGAGTTTTGTTCAATTCCCACCATAGCCCATCACAGCATTACAGATATAGGAAAACATTGGAGCCATTTATCGAAAGGTCCAAGAATATTTAGCAAAGCAAATTCTACCTGGGCTCTCTAGGGTATCTAGAAGAATGAATATGCATTTCCCCATATGCCCCTAAAGGCTTTTAGTCTGAGGCCCTGAGAATGGGCTTGTGAACCACTAAAGTAGGGGAATATGTTAGCACTTTACAAAGACTGGTAACATTTCATACAATTTCCATATGGCACTTGTAAGAAATGTTGACACTCAAGGTTCTGGTGCTGTGAATGAGGATTGTGATCACTTGTGATCTCTATGAGTTCTCTGGGATTTGTCTCTATGTTATAAGTTGAGGATATAGCATTAAACACCTATGGAACCATGAATAGTTTCATAAAGTCAACCAAGTTTATAATTAGATTAAAACAACAAAACATTTCATAATAAATGTTTTCTGTTAAGAACCCCGATTTTTTTTTTGTCAAGTCTCAAAACTGTCTTAAGTTGTTGCATTAAATCTCTCCATTCAGTAAAGCCCACTAATCCTACCGATTACATCGTTTCAAGAGATTTTCTCTCCAGCTGCTTTGAAACATGTAACATTGTTTGTCCCTCATGCAGTTGACAAGTGTCTTACCTCCTAAGGTTTCCTGCCGATTGCAGCAAAAATCACTCTATTCAGACAGCCTATTATAGCATATTTTCATGTTTTCTCCATTCAGCTTCTTGTACAGGTATTGACTAGATGCTTTATATTAGTACAATGCTACCAGATGTTTAGAAACCAACCCCCCCCTAAATTCTATAAAAGGATTGGATTCATTTCATGGTACAGTACAATATAGTTTATTTGGGGTAAAGTACTTTCTGTGTAATGTTTTCATAACTTTTTGTGGAGAAAGGGAACAGAAAGAAAGGAGCTGAAGAAAAGATAATGGAAAGGAAGGAACTAAAGAAAATGGAAGGGAAGAGAAGGGACAGAAAGGAAGGAAGGAATATAAACAATATAGTTTATTTGGTTAAAGTACTTTCTGTGTAATGTTTTCATAACTTTTTGTGGAGAAAGGGAACAAAAAGAAAGGAGCAAAAGAAAAGATAATGGAAAGAAAGGAACTAAAGAAAAAGGAAGGGAAGAGAAGGGGCGGGAAGGAAGGAAGGAAGGGAGGGAGGGAATGGAAGGAATGAAAAAAAGGAAAGGAAGGAAGGATAGAGTATGGAAGGAAGGAGGGAAAGAAGGAAGAAATGAAAGAAGGACTAGAAGGAAAGGAAAAAAAGGAAGGAAAGAAGGAAGGAAGAAAGGAAGGAAGGAAGGAAGGAGGGAAGGAAGGAAAAGAAGAAAATGAAGGAAGGAAGGAAGGAAGGAAGGAGGGAGGGAAGGAAGGAAGGAAGGAAGGAAGGAAGGAAGGAAGGAAGGAAGGAAGGAAGGAAGGAAGGAAGGAAGGAAGGAAGGAAGGAAGGAAGGAAGGAAAGAAGGAAGGAAGGAAGGAAGGAAGGAAGGAAGGGGAAAAGAAGAAAGAAAGGAGAGAGAAGGAAAGGAGGGTCTGGAAGGAAGGAAGAGAAGAAAAGGAGAGAATGGAAGGAAGGAAGGAAGGAATGAGGGAAGGAAGGGGGAAAGAAGAAAGAAAGGAGAGAGAAGGAAAGGAAAAAAAGGAAGGAAAGAAGGAAGGAAGAAAGGAAGGAAGGAAGGAAGGAGGGAAGGAAGGAAAAGAAGAAAATGAAGGAAGGAAGGAAGGAAGGAAGGAAGGAGGGAGGGAAGGAAGGAAGGAAGGAAGGAAGGAAGGAAGGAAGGAAGGAAGGAAGGAAGGAAAGAAGGAAGGAAGGAAGGAAGGAAGGAAGGGGAAAAGAAGAAAGAAAGGAGAGAGAAGGAAAGGAGGGTCTGGAAGGAAGGAAGAGAAGAAAAGGAGAGAATGGAAGGAAGGAAGGAAGGAAGGAATGAGGGAAGGAAGGGGGAAAGAAGAAAGAAAGGAGAGAGAAGGAAAGGAGGGCCTGGAAGGAAGGAAGGAAGGAAGGAAGGAAGGAAGGAAGGAAGGAAGGAAGGAAGGAAGGAAGGAAGGAAGGAAGGAAGGAAGGGAAAGGAAGGATGGAGACATCTTCATACCAAAGGCAATGAAATGGACATTAAGATACCAGTAGGGGATCATTGCAGTTGTAAATGACCAACTATGCCTTAATATTCATTCTTAGCCAAAGTACTTCCCATTTGAACACGTGACACCCTTTTAGAATTCATAGGTTATATCAGTCAATCAAAGAATGTCTGCTTTCTATATAAAAAAGTTTGTGTTCATTTGAATACGTCTAGAAATGGCAGAAAAAAAGAGTAACCCTATTTGAAATGCTAGAATGTAACTGCCACAACAAATGTGGATCTCATGCCCTACTTGACTTCAGTTGTGGTAATAGCCATGGACTTCCCTGTTGAAGAGTAATACAACTTTTCACTGTCTAATGACAGTAGCTAAAGAAGGAATCTTAACCTATCTCTCAGGGCTCAAATAAAATTTCTATTTCTATTTAAGGCTGGTCACCATGATCCCCTTTAATCCAATGCAATATCCTTGTACAATAGAAGCTAGTAATTAAACTGAGTCACATAACTAATTATTGAGTCGCAAACTTAATTCTCAGAATTAATCCGGGTCCCCAGACTGAATGGTTAAGAATCAACGCCATCAAACACATATCTGACGGTCTGTCTACCTAAACCTTGGAATGACTTAAAGGACAAGGAAAGTCTAAAGTAGAATAAGGCTAGAAATGCTGTATTTTGTATACTAAACATAAGCATGAACTTACTGCACCACAAGCCTAATCAAACAAATGATTTATGCTTTCAAATTTGGCCAAAGGGAGCTGTCATCTTGTAACTTTGTTAAACATCTTTGCCTGACCCTGCACATGCTCAGTGTGGTCTGAGCTGCTTAGGGATCATCATAAACAAAGCTGCTTGAGTTCTGCATGGCTGGGAAGTAAGGCGGGGGCTCCCCCTGCTGTTCATAAGTATAATTGTTCCCCATAGCAGGTAGGGACCATCTGACAATTCCTATCCACAGCAGTAAATGAAGGGAGAATTTCATTGCATACAGTCAGGTTTCTTATAAAAACGGTACACATTTTTTAATTAAAGTATATTGGAGAAAGGTTTCTTTTTCATTAAAGAAAGTAAAAATGGGATTTTATTTTTTTGCCTTTCCTTGTCCTTTAAATGTTTTATGGCAAAGTTTAAAAATCAAAGGCAAGTAAACGAATGCACTGCAGGACTTTACTGTCATTGAGATTTGTCTGGTACACTGTTTATATTATTTATTGTTTTTGTTTTCTTATCTTTTTTTCCCTTCCATCTTTGCCCCCTCTCCCAACTAATCCCACCTTCCCTAACCAGTTCAAGCTTTCCCCTTTTTTACCTATTTCTCTTTTTCAAACTACCACCCTCATGTCAAAATGACTCTGTAAACATAACATGCTGATGGTCATTTATATGTTTACCTTAAATGTTTCTCAATAAAAATGATAAGTTACAAAAAAAAAAGAAGGTTCTACATACACAGGATTTCCATAGGCATCACACTGCAGTCGCAGTTTGTCACCCTCTCTTGGCATGCTGGGCCTGGACTCAATCTTTGCTGTGGGTTTGTCTGAAAACACAAAGAAGAATAAAAATTATTATAGAGAAACTTTCTTTTTGGCATTCACTTTCCCACTAAAGGTTCAGGATATAAATTCTCAGCAGTAATATAACATACAGGACACAATAATCCTTGTATCAATGCTTGGGTTTATTAGATTGTGTTGGGGCACTCAATATTGTAGACTGTTTATAGAACTCAAAGACTGTTTATGATTGCTGGCACACCCCTCTGACCTTCAGAGCTTGCATTCTAAGGTTTCATGAGATAACGTATCATGTTGTCATCTAGGTGACCTGTAGTATATTGTTTCAGATATCATTCCATGCCATTAGCTGCCAGTCATTAATCTAATTTGTCTAAAGTAGACATCAACATGGTACAAGTTTTAGCATCCAATCGATTGTAATATAAACCAGTTTATTATTATTACATAGGAGCCCTGTGATAAACCTTCCACTTCATGCTGCACTTTAGCTCACTAGGGATGTAGCGAACGTCGGAAAAAATGTTCGCGAACATATTCGCGAACTTGCGTCAAAAATGCGAACGGTTCGCGAACGTCGCGAACCCCATAGACTTCAATGGGAAGGCGAATTTTAAAAGCTAGAAAAGACATTTCTGGCCAGAAAAATGATTTTAAAGTTGTTTAAAGGGTGCAACGACCTGGACAGTGGCATGCCAGAGGGGGATCAAGGGCAAAAATGTATCTGAAAAATACATTGTTGACACAGCGCTGTGTTTTGTGCTGTAAAGGGCAGAAATCACACTACGTCACTCAGGTGATGTTTCTGGACACGGAATGTGAAAAAGCTCACACAGCTAGGTGGCACTTGGTTAAAGACTGGGCAAACAATGCCTGCAAGGGCAACGTATACAGTAGTGGGTACGGAATATATTATTGCTGCTGTAAAAACATCACTCAGGTGATGTTTACGGACACGGAATTATTATTGTTATTTAGACAGAATGTGAAAAAGCTCACACAGCTAGGTGGCACTTGCATACCTCCCAACTGTCCCTCTTTTGACCACTCAACCCCCTGTCCCTCTTTTGTACTGGAAAGTCCCTCTTTTCTCTGAACTGAACAGCCAGAAAAAAAACAGTTTCTAACTTAATTAGCTTTTGGCAGAGAGCTCAGAACAGCTAACAGGTGCAAATAAGATACTTTGTAACAATTTTGACTCTGGTTGGTGCTGGTAGTGGTGAACTACTAGGAGGAGCAGCACACCAGTCCCACTCCCCAACACAGCTAGACTAATAGCACTGGGCTCTTACAGTAGCAAAGTAAAAAAAAACAAAAAAGAAAATAAAAGCAGTCCTTACAAGGACTATTGGGTTATTACAGCAGTCAGCAGATGAGATCAGAAGAGATCAGTGCCCACAGCAGCTACATACAGAGCACTGCAGTAGAAGGTAGATTACTAGCCAGCAAAACTAACTAACCTAAAATGTCCCTCAAATCCCTGCAGAGTTCTGTCCCTACAATAACAGAGCAGTATCAAGTAGATTACTAGCCAGCAAAGTTACTATCAACTGTCCCTCAAATCACTAAACAGCTCTCTCCCTACCAGGGCCGCCATCAGGGGGGGACAGGGGGGACAAGCGTACCGGGCCCGGGCATGAAGGGGGGCTCGGCAGCGCTGCATTTTTTGAAGATACGGGCCCCCCTTACGAGCGCCCGAGCCGTACGTCTTGCCTCTTGCGTGCCGAATGCAGAAGTGCCGAAAAGCCGAAGCCGATGCGCCGAAAAGACCCGAAGTCACGGAAAAAGCCGAAGTCACAAAGCGCCGAAAAGACCCGAAGTCACGAAAACAGCCGAAGCCGAAGTCCTGAAGCAGCGCAAAGACCCGAAGTCACGAAAAGAGCCGAAATTGAAGTCCTGAAGCGGTGAAAAGACCCGAAGTCACGAAAGGAGGCGAAGTGGAAGTACTGAAGCCATGAGTTCAATCCTACTGAACACCAGTTTGTGTTTTTTTTTTTTTTTAATCCCCTGGCCACCAATGTATTATTTTAATATTCTATAGGCCCCTGCCTCCAATCTTTTTTTTAAAACTTTTTTTGTGGGGCCCCAATTTTTTTTTTAACTCGTAAGGGGCCCCTTGCCACCATTGTTTTTTGTTTTTTTTTAAATTTAAAATTTTTTTAATTTTTTTAACTTGTAAGGGGGCCCCTGCCACCATTTTTTTTTTTTTTTTCAAAAAAAAATGTTTTTTTCAAAAAATTTTTTCGGGCCCCAATTTGTTTTTAACTTATAAGGGGGCCCCTGCCGCCAATGGTTTTTTTTTTCAAAAAAATTTTTTTTTTTTTTCAAATTTTTTTTGGGGCCCCAATTTGTTTTTAACTTATAAGGGGGCCCCTGCCGCCAATGGTTTTTTTTTTCAAAAATTTTTTTTTTTTTTTCAAATTTTTTTTGGGGCCCCAATTTGTTTTTAACTTATAAGGGGGCCCCTGCCACCAATGTTTGTTTATTTTTTAGTTTTTTTAAAAAATTTTTGTTGGGGCCCCAAGTTTTTTTTAACTTATAAGGGGGCCCCTGCCGCCAATGGTTTTTTTTTTCCAAAAATTTTTTTTATTTTTTTCAAATTTTTTTTGGGGCCCCAATTTGTTTTTAACTTATAAGGGGGCCCCTGCCACCAATGTTTGTTTATTTTTTAGTTTTTTTAAAAAATTTTTGTTGGGGCCCCAAGTTTTTTTTAACTTATAAGGGGGCCCCTGCCACCAATGTTTTTTTTTTTGGGGCCCCAATTTTTTATAAGGGGGCCCTGACCATCAATAGCTTTTTACAACTTGTGTGGGGGGGGGTTACTTTTTTAGCGCTGATGTCTGTGTGGTCTTTTAACTGCGATGTGGAGTGGGCGGGATATGGGGTGGAGCTTGGTCGTCAGTGTGGGCGGGGCCCAGGGGGCCCCAAAAATTTTGTTGTACGGGGCCCCGTGATTTCTAATGGCGGCCCTGCTCCCTACACTAGCTCTTCCAAGCACACACAGGCAGAATGAAAAAACGCTGCAGGGCTTCAGTTTATATATGGAAGGGGAGTGGTCCAGGGGGTGGTCCAGGAGGGAGAGCTTCCTGATTGGCTGCCATGTATCTGCTGGTCTGGGGTGAGTGTTCAAAAATAAGCGCCAGCTATGGCGAACCCAAATTGGCGAACGTCGCGCGACGTTCGCGAACATTCGGCGGACGCGAACACCCGATGTTCGCGCGAACTAGTTCGCGGGCGAACAGTCCGCGACATCCCTATAGCTCACACCTCTCCAGTCCTCAGCTAAGTGCCAAATGCTTTATGGAGAACAGGTATAAGAGCTGCGAATAATGTACCAGATCCTTAACACTTTGGAACAAAAACATAAATCTAATAATGACACAGTGACTTGGGATAAGGCAGCAGAGACTCACAGCCAAGGCGGGTTGATTTTATCATGTGCAGAGTTGGGGACAGGCACAGGGGAGACAAGGGGATTATCTGCACTGCTCAATGGTATATAAGATGCCTGGAGGGGCTGTAGAGTAGGAGGGGACAGTAACACGGCTAAAGCTGTAGATCATTGTATAAATATGCACCAAGTACAGGGAGATTCTACTGGGGATATTGGAAATGCTTGGTATATGCATATGAATAGTGATGGGCGAATTTATTCGCGGCAAAAATTCGCCGGCGTCAAAATATATTTTTCGAAAAAACGGGCGCCAGCGTCAAAAACGGGCGCCGGCGTCGAAAAAACGGGTGCCGGCGTCAAAAACGGGCGCCGGCGTCAAAAATGAGACGCTGGCGCCGTTTCGCGAATTTTTCATGAATTTTTTGGCGAATCGAAACGGCGCAAATTCGCCCATCACTACATATGAACATTATGGGAGCCAGAAGGAACAGGCAATAATAGATAAATTGTAGATGGAGTCTTTATCAGCTGTTGACTGCACTGGCATAGGGAAAGAGACAACAGGAGAGTAATGGATGGGTGATTGCCTGTTCTGTTCTTGATTTGCTTTTACTAGACATTTAACACCATGCTCTGGGCCAACCTTGTTTATGATGCACAGGAGAGGTGCATTCAGGGGGATACCCCATTCCATCTGCTGCCCAAGGGGGAGACAAGATTCAATGTGCGTTTAAAACTATTTTTGAACTTTGCATCTTGCCACTGATTTATAAACAGTTCATTTTTAATCTGGGGTTAAGAGCTGGAGTGATATCACTCCTCATCCCTTTGCTCCCCAGCAGCCCATCAGCACCCTCTCAACAGCCTCTCAACAGAACAATGGGAAGCTAACCAGATAGCAGCTACCTGACACCTCTGCTGAAGGATTTGTTTGAGCTGCTAGCTAGTGTTCTCCCTAGCCTCACCTACTTGTAGACATGAGAATACCACCCAAGGAGGAAAAACCCTGCTTGGGTGCTATTCTCTTGTCTACCACTAGGTGGGGCTAGGGAGCACGACTTAGGTTTTGATGAAATACAATGGGGAAGGGGAGAAACAACAGTTCCATCCTGAGGTGCTGTCTCCTTCTCAAAGCTCAGAATCAGACACAATGCACTGTGTGTTTAAAACTATTTTTGCACTTTGCATCTTGCCCCTGATTTATAAACAGTTCATTCTCAATCTGGGGGTAAGAGCTGGAGTGTATGCCCAGGTAATGCATGTACAGCCCCAACTGAAAGAAGAAAACTTAAACAACAAATAATAATAGAGGGATTCCATATTAGTTTGAGAATTTACTTCCACCAAGAATATACTTTGATCAAACTGTCGTTCTGGTGGCCTCTGTGCTTTGCCCTAAAATTGCCCATTGTGTGACATTTTACAGAGGGAGGGGGAACCCATATACCAGTCCGACAGTGAGCCGAGCTGATTCAATAGAGAATCTTGCAGAAAACAGAGACTCACATGCAAAGTAAGGGAATATAATTTGGGAAGGAAAGACTAATTCCCTAGACATGCAGCTTCTAGTTACCATGGATAAGTTACTTCTTAAAGTCTTATGCCTCCAGCAACAAGAATGTAAGCTCTTCTGAAATAGGGGAAACAGTGGATGCTCTAACTGGTTCATCTCCTCGGAGCTTATGGCAGCATCATGAACCTCACTAGGGAAATCACTGAGTTGAAATGAACATGACAAAGTGAATATGTTTAACCCCCAATCACTCTGCACTAAAATTTCTGCCTTTTCCCCCACCATTACCTGCAGGCCAGGGAGTCCTTGCATACATGCATTAGAGCATTGCATAGACAAAAATCAAAGATATGTTGGGTGTCACTCCTCAAATATTTTAGGGAGGTGAATATGAGTTCTCTGTATATGTGGCTCTTTCACTCCATCCCACTAGTGAGTTCTCAAGGAAGCTGAAAGCTGACTAGTTTCCTAGCCCTATGTGCCTTTTGATCCTGTGGCAACTGAGCAATAGATTCTAGACCCAGGCCTGGCTTAGTGGTGAAGCCAAAAAGGCCCGGGCGTAGGGCAGCAAAATTTCAGGTGCGCCATGCCTCCCAGCTGCATTTTAGGAGCACTTGGGACCTGCAGCTCCCCAATGCATACGTGTGTGCGCTCAATTGCTGGGGGAGAGGGGGAGTAGGCACTAGGACCCAGCGGCCTAGGGGTGCTGAAGAGGGAAATCCAGGCCGTCCAGGCTGTCTAGACCTTCTCTGGGGTTATTCCACCTAATCCTGCCTAGGGTCTACACCACTCCTGACACAGAGATTAAAGTATAGTTTTTTTATGTTTAATTTTTAAATTTGGCATGGGGCTAGACATATTGTCAGTTTCACAGGTGTCCACAGATCATGTGACTTGCACTGATAAACTTCACTCACTCTTTACCACAACACTGCAAGCTGAAGTGATATCACCCCTCCTCCCTTCGCTCCCCAGCAACCCATCAGTAACCAGATAGCAGCTGCCTGACCCCTCTGCTTTGGATTTGTTTGCACTGCTAAAAGTGCTCCCTAGCCTCACCTAGTGGTAGACACGAGAATACCACACAAGTAAGAAAAACCCTGCTTTTTCCTGATTGGGTGCTATTCTAGGGAGCACGACCTAGGTTGTAAAGAAATACAATGGGAAGGGGAGAAACAATAGCTGTCTCAAAGCAGTTCCATTCTGAAGTGCTGGCTCCTTCTCAAAGCTCAGAATCAGGCACAATGTACTGTGATGGCGCCTCCAAAACAATATTAAAGCTAAAAAAAATACATTTGTTGGTTCAAGAATAAAAATTTAAATAATAGAGCGAATTATTTGCAATGTAAACACTATAATTTAGAAATAAAAAGTAAACCATACAAATCATGACAGAATCCCTTAAAGTTTTTATTAACCAATAAAATTAATTTTGTAACAACAGCACCACCTGATCAACTCAGTTCCTGTAACTGTACAGTCAAAGAGACTTTCAGACGAAAAACAGAGAAGTGTTCCAATGTTGCTCTGCTCAGGAAAGAGATTAGAAACCTCAGATGTCATTTCCCATCTCTTTCCTGAGCAGAGCAACATCAGAACACTTCTATGATTTCCTTCTGAAGGTGTAACACTTTAGCTTCAACTGTATTTTTATAGGCACTCACCAGCAGTTAGAGCTGTTGATACTAAATTCATTATACTGGCAGTTAATAAAAAAACTTTAATAGCTCCGAAACAAACAAAAAAAAAAATCACGTAAATTGCAAAACGGAGCAATATCACATTATTTTTTTAAGGTTTACTTATCATTTAACTGGATTGTGATCTTCATTTTTTTTTTCAACTCAGCAAAGGAATAGTTATATTTTACATTAAATAAACAGATCATTTCTAGCCATTTACCAAGATGACCGATCTGAGTCTGAGCAGGATCAATTCAAAGCGTTTTGTCGTTGCGAGATTTTCTTGTAATAGTTGGAGAGACAATTTGTTCATATACAATTTGCCTAAAGGCTGGAAAGAATCAATTACCAGAGGGGGTGACATAAGTGCAAGATACGCACAAGTGTTTAAAACATATCGTTTTATCACTCCGGCACTATTTCGAGACAGAAGAGAAGTGAATGTTAAAAAGGATCTAAAAATAGACGATACACGGTTGATAGTATCGCTCTGAGTGTTGGATTTGCAATACATGAGACAACAACTGTTTTGTGTAGGTGGAAACCATTTAACACTAGAAAAATTTTCAAGTATGTTCACGTTTAAGAGCTATTGTCCCTCAATACTATCGACAAAACCCCTATAATTTAAGGTCTTGTGAACTACAATTCTCAGCTTCACCCCAAGAGTTATATGGCTGATCCAGGGGTTCATCAGGAGGCTCTGGGGGACAATTATCCCGGACCGATGGCTTCTATATATTAAGGGGGGCCCTAGCAGCTGATGTTTTTTTTTAAACTTGGGGGGGCCCTGGCAACAAATATTTTTTAAACATGGGGGGCTGGCCACCAAGGTTTTTTTTTATTTTTACTTGTACCGGTCCCTGGCCACCGATGTTTTTTTTTACTTGAAGGCAGGAATGGGTGAATTTGGCTTTGCCGAAAAATTTGCGAATATCCCGTGAGATTCATAAAACGGTGGAAATTCGACACAGTAAAGTCAATGGGTGGCTGAATAATGTTGACGCAGGACAGTTTTGACACTACGACTATTTACGATGTACGTTCAAATTTTCTTGACGCTGCCAAATCTATTTGCCGGCGGTGAAACGTGGAAATTCGCGCCCATCACTTCATGTAGGGGGGCCCCACAAATTCTAATGGTGGCCCTGGGCTGCTCAAACAAGGAGACTCCAGTCAAAGGAAGCATCTAACCAGCAGCTTGAGGCTGTTGCAGCTGTAAACCAATCTAGCCCTGGCAGAAAACATTGCTCACCCACCTTAAGCCCCCCCCACAGCTTTACACAAGGAAAGATGATGCCCCACTCTGCAAATAAATTCTATTTTGGATGAGTACCAAATATTTCTACCACACATTTAATAGCAAAGATGCCTATGATGAATTTGCTTGGTACAAAATGCATCAGGTGCAATTCTTTTTAATGGATTAAAATATTGGTTATTTTATCCATTCTAGTTCCGTCTCTACATCCCTGTGGCTCTGAGTCAGGGGCGTAACTATAGAGGAAGCAGACCCTGCGGCTGCAGGGGGGCCCAGGAGGTATAGGGGCCCCACGAGGCCCTAATTCATATACAATTTCAATAAATATTGGAGAAACAAGTCAACCTCTAAACATTTTGGGGGCCTGAAAAATAATTTGCTGTGGGGCCCAGTAATATCTAGTTACGCCACTGCTCTGAGTGGTCCTAATGTGAGAGACGTATTTGGATATTGTAACCTTAAATATGAGGTTGTGGATGGGATTTGCTTATTAAGTAGGCCTTTCGTTTTCTAGGTTATTATTACATAGCTGTACCGATTGGAGTGATGGGTCTTTGGTCTATTTGTATAACCAATTTAAGTCACTAAGAAACAACAGGTACCTACTCAGTTCCTGTAGGGGGTGCTGCTAGTTAAGCAAAAGCTCTCCCTCAAACATAAACAAGGCCTCATTCACTAGTAATTGTCATTGATATTGCATCAAACCAAGAACTTCTGTAGTAATCCATTCCAACCACTGAGACATAGGGGCAGATTCACTAAAGGACGAATTTTCGCCAGCGACCACTTCACACACATTGAACCACTTCGCCAGGCGCAAATTTGCTACCACTACGCTAATTCACTAATATGCAAAGTTGCGACTATTCGGCAGTGCGAGCATCTCATAGTGATGATGCGCTAACTTTCGTCTGTGCCTAGCGAAAATTTTGCTAGTGATCTTGCGCTTAGGTCAATTTGCAGACGGCGGGTAAAGTCTTTATTGTAAATGTTGGTGCAAATGCTTGAAGTTAAAACTTTTTATTACAAATGTGCAGGGAACCTTAATAAAGACAAGAGAGTTAATATAATGCCCTACACATGAGCCCACTGTAAAATGAATGAAGTTTAAGTCGGGACTTTTGCAGGCAATCCCGCTTCAAAAAAAGGAAAAGTCACCAGCGTTTATGGAACTTTAATGCATTTTCAGCTCACAGGAAATGATGTAAGCGACAGAAGATTGAGGAAGATCTCGCTTCTTGTTAGCACTTCACCTGGTCTGAGAAGCCAAATCAAATCTGGCAAAAGAGGTAACATTTAGTAAAATCTGCACTTTACTGAATTTGCGGAGTGACGACCATTTGGCTGGTTATAGAGTATGAACGAACGCTAAAGACGGTCTCTTTCACTAGAGAATTGACACCTGCACCTGTAAATGAATTGCCAATGTCTCTGTGGATGGGATTTCTGGCGAAAAGTTGATAGCGTTGGTCACTTCGGCCTTAGTAAATCTGCCCCATAGGCTTTCATTGTTCTATCCATACTACAGAATTTTTTAAAATTTTGAAAGAATTTTTCTTGACTTTCTTGCATTTTTTGGCTCAGAATTCATCATGCCCACACTTCCCTTAGTTCAAACTAATATAAAAAACATGGTTTTAACCCTGCTCTGCCTACTGCCAATGGGGTCTTGGACATCTACATCTTTTGGGCTCCTAGAGTCGGGCTTCTGTAGCGCTTCGTAAAAACCTACTGCACTGCTCACAGGGACCCCAAGATATCTGATGGTGGCCCTGGTGACAGTTGTAAGTAAAACAAATATACATTCTGTACAAATATAACCCTAACTGCTCTTTAAGCCGCTCAACATAGTTGAGGAGCATATACACCAGCCTAGTGCTCTCCAACTAATCAACACATTACTTGAAAAAAGACATTATGGCCTAAATGAAAATAAAATGAGGCCCATGTTTGAGGGTGTCGGATGGACAGCTTTGAACTGGATCAAGATAATTGATCATTAGTTTGAATGGGCTTGGTTAAAGGATCCACACTGGATACAATTAGCACCTTATTACTCTATAAACTGTAATAGTTCCTGAGTCTCATGCATAACCATGCTGGCACACACTCATAGTATTATGATTTGCTATAAAGTCCAGTATCTTATCCTTTATTAACCCTTTGAAAAGCTTTCCTACCACGGACGTCAGACTAACTGGCCTATAGTTTTGAGACTGAGAACGGGAACGGGATTGAATAGAGGCACCACATTAGCATGCAAGACATGCAACTCTATTTTATTATTTCCATTTTGATTGTCTATCTTTGTTTCAAATTTACAGATTTTTAACCTCTAAATTGTGTTAATATTGAGAAAAAATAATGCACCAATCATTAGCATTTTTTTTTTTTTTTCCTTTTCCTTTTACATTTCAAAATTGCTGGTGTAAATGTGACCGCAGGCTGGAAGGAATAATAAAGGAGCGAATTAGAAGGGCTAGGGCCAATCATAGATGCCCGAGCAGTGTAGGAAATGCTTATTGTGAGCGCAAGCAAGATCGGAAGGGTGAGAGGACAGGATTAATGTGCGTGCATAGGAGGTGATGCAGTTACTTGCACACAATGTGACAAAGAAGATTAAGATCTGTACTGAATCCTTCACTCATAATACACGAGACAATGAGCTTGCAATTAGCTTGAAACATTAAACATCATGGAACCTCAGTAAAAATGGAACTCAGAGCGGATGCAGTATGCAATATCAAAAAAATAATTTCCTTAAACATAGTTTCAGTATATCATCACCATAACATTAATTGCACTATACCTGCTATTCCACAGTCACCACTCCCTTCCCAGAGACTATTATCCCACTGTTACTATAGGCACCATCTCTCCCTACTATACCTGTTATCCCACAGTCTCACTCCCTTCCCAGAGACTATTATCCACTGTTACTATAGACACCATCTCTCCCTACTATACCTGCTATCCCACAGTCACACTCCCTTCCCAGAGACTATTATCCACTGTTACTATAGGCACCATCTCTCCCTACTATACCTGCTATCCCACAGTCACACTCCCTTCCCAGAGACTATTATCCCACTGTTACTATAGGCACCATCTCTCCCTACTATACCTGCTATCCCACAGTCACACTCCCTTCCCAGAGACTATTATCCCACTGTTACTATAGGCACCATCTCTCCCTACTATACCTGCTATCCCACAGTCACACTCCCTTCCCAGAGACTATTATCCCACTGTTACTATAGGTACCATCTCTCCCTACTATACCTGCTTTCCCACAGTCACACTCCCTTCCCAGAGACTATTATCCACTGTTACTATAGACACCATCTCTCCCTACTATACCTGCTATCCCACAGTCACACTCCCTTCCCAGAGACTATTATCCCCACTGTTACTATAGTTACATAGTTACATAGTTACATAGTTAAATTGGGTTGAAAAAAGACAAAGTCCATCAAGTTCAACCCCTCCAAATGAAAACCCAGCATCCATACACACACCCCTCCCTACTTTTAATTAAAATTCTATATACCCATACCTATATTAACTATAGAGTTTAGTATCACAATAGCCTTTAATATTATGTCTGTCCAAAAAATCATCCAAGCCATTCTTAAAGGCAATAACTGAATCAGCCATCACAACATCACCCGGCAGTGCATTCCACAACCTCACTGTCCTGACTGTGAAGAACCCTCTACGTTGCTTCAAATGAAAGTTCTTTTCTTCTAGTCTAAAGGGGTGGCCTCTGGTACGGTGATCCACTTTATGGGTAAAAAGGTCCCCTGCCATTTGTCTATAATGTCCTCTAATGTACTTGTAAAGTGTAATCATGTCCCCTCGCAAGCGCCTTTTTTCCAGAGAAAACAACCCCACTATAGACACCATCTCTCCCTACTATACCTGCTATCCCACAGTCACACTCCCTTCCCAGAGACTATTATCCCACTGTTACTATAGGCACCATCTCTCCCTACTATACCTGCTATCCCACAGTCACACTCCCTTCCCAGAGACTATTATCCCACTGTTACTATAGGTACCATCTCTCCCTACTATACCTGCTATCCCACAGTCACACTCCCTTCCCAGAGACTATTATCCCACTGTTACTATAGACACCATCTCTCCCTACTATACCTGCTATCCCACAGTCACACTCCCTTCCCAGAGACTATTATCCACTGTTACTATAGACACCATCTCTCCCTACTATACCTGCTATCCCACAGTCACACTCCCTTCCCAGAGACTATTATCCACTGTTACTATAGACACCATCTCTCCCTACTATACCTGCTATCCCACAGTCACACTCCCTTCCCAGAGACTATTATCCACTGTTACTATAGACACCATCTCTCCCTACTATACCTGCTATCCCACAGTCACACTCCCTTCCCAGAGACTATTATCCACTGTTACTATAGACACAATCTCTCCCTACTATACCTGCTATCCCACAGTCACACTCCCTTCCCAGAGACTATTATCCACTGTTACTATAGACAGTGTATCATTGGCCGAGAGTCTGATGACTGCACTTCAGTATAGAGTTGGGCAGAGGATGGGGCTTCCTCTTTTCCACTCCACCAGGGAGTGGATGCTGCTGAGAGCCTGGAGCTTAGGGCCCAGTAAAGGGAAGGCTCCAGTAAAGGGAAGGCCTCAAGGGTCGTGATGCCCTTGGTGAAGTCGGGAATACAGGGTCCCTGGGAATGAGGAGTAGTCAGGGCAGGGTAGTTCTCTGTAAAGCACATTCTAGGAGTGAGTGAGACAGATAGAACTAGTGAGCAAGAGCAGCCTGTGCTCCAACTAGGTGGGATAGCAAAGGGGGTAGCTCTCCGCAAGACTGGTCTGTAGTGTAGGGATTAAAACCTAATAGAGATTTAGGTTTAGTGCTTTCCCTGATCCAACGTGTGGGGATTCACGTCACGGTAAGGAGATGCCTAAGGTTCATCTATGTGGTACGCTATCTATCTATCTATCTATCTATCTATTTATCTATCTATCTATCTATCTATCTATCTATCTATCTATCATCTATCTATCTATCATCTATCTAACTATCTTTCTATCTATCTATCTATCTATCTATCTATCTATCTATCTATCTATCTATCTATCTATCTATCTATCTATGAGCAGCCTTTGTATTGTATAGTAAACTGTGGAGTTCATGGATTCATAGGACAACAAAAGGCAGATCTGCATAAATTCATCATGAACTTTCCATTAACTAACGGTGCTATGGGTGTATAGAATTAAATGCTAGATTACCTCCTCTAAGTGGGGATTAAATGAAATTATACAGATTTGCACTGCAGGATTTCCAGTCTCTGTCTCAAGTGTTTTTCTGACTCAGAGGAACTCTGTTTTGTTCTTAGTAACTTTGATTTTTCTGGCTGTGGTCTAAATCTCATTCTATTATCTCATTAGCTCTGAGCTTGCTGGATCTGGAATATCAGGAGTCAATAATGCAGTCAATTAGATAAACTCAGACAGTTTTTTGCCAGTTTAAAATGGGAATTTTCTGGGCTCTGCAAGGTTGTTGTTGAAGAACAGGGGTTCCTTGGCAATAGAAGCCTATCTGATAATGTTATGTATTTCAGGGATGCCCGAGCTGCAGCCCTTCAGTTGTCATTAACCTACAACTCCTAGCATCGACCCTAAATATCCAAGATCCTTTCATGTTCTTTGTGTTTATATTTTCATTTGTTCATTAGGGGACCCTTTCTACTCTACATGGATATATTGCGCTAATTATACAGTATATACTGTATAAACAAATTTATTGTAGTATTAATTAAAGTAATACTATCATAACATAATTGGTTTTCTATCTAAGATAGAAGAGCTATCTCCAGGTATCGATGTATAGCACAAAAACTTGGATTGCATTGTTCTCTATGGGAACCTGACTTCTAGAGCTCCATGTAGAGTTTGGCTGTAGTTTTGGGTTAATGCAGTACATTCAATGAACCAAAAGTGCCCAGGACAATGGGTTGTAGAGATAGCAAATTGGATATCCATTGACAGCATTGCTTTGATGGGTCATACATTGTGGGTTATTGAATAGAAGTTGAGATGGTTGTCCAAGTCTGTTAACCAATAGAAACTAATCAGAAGTGTCTTTTCAACCAGGGTATTATAAACATTAGACCTAACTTTGTCTGGTCCTAGAGCAGAACGCTTGGGCAGGTTATGTATAGGTAGTTCTTCACAAACAGACACAAGAAATCACATAAACAAGTTAGAGAAATGGGTTTGGAAGAGTAGACGAGTAAGAAAGTTCAATGGTAAGATGTGAGACATGAGAAATGGGGAAGAAGAAGAGAAATGGATGAGAAAGTGAAGGAATTAATAATTTGAATGAGGAGAAAGGCTATAGACACACATATGAGTAGAACGAGATAGAAGCACTAGATAAAGACACATCAATGAGATTGACAATAGAAGAGCAAAAGATCAGGGAAAAGGTGATTAACACTGTGCAACAGAAAGAAAGGGAGGATTGAATGGCAATATAGCCTCCCCTCTTGTGTGACACTAACTTAAAGGGATGATTTTTGTCATGATTTTTATGATGTTGTTTTTATTTCTAAATGACACTGTTTACACTGCGTAATAATTTACTCTACTATGTAAAATCTCATTCCTGAACCAGCAAGTGTATTTTTTTTTAGTTGTAAAATTGGTGTGTAGGTGCATCTCAGGTCATTTTGCCTGGTCATGTGCTTTCAGAAAGAGCCAGCACTTTAGGATGGAACTGCTTTCTGGCAGCCTGTTGTTTCTCCTACTCAATGTAACTGAATGATGTGTGTCGGTGGGACCTGGATTTTACTATTGAGTGCTGTTCTTAGATCTACCAGGCAGCTGTTATCTTGTGTTAGGGAGCTGTTTAGCTTCCCATTCTTCTGTTGTTAGGCTACTGGGGGGGTGGGAGTTGATATCACTCAAACTTGCAGTACAGCAGTAAAGAGTGACTGAGGTTTATCAAAGCACAAGTCACATGACTGGGGGCAGCTTTGAAACTGACAATATGTCTAGCCCCAGGTCAGATTTCAAAATTAAATTAAAAAAAATCTGTTTGCTCTTTTGAGAAACGTATTTCAGTGCTGAATTCTGCTGGAGCAACACTATTAACCAATGAGTTTTTTTTTAAAAAAAATTTCCCTTGACAGTATCCCCTTAAAGGAACAGTAACGTCAAAAAATAAAAGTGTTTTAAAGTATTGAAAATATAATGCAGTGTTGCCCTGCACTGGTAAAACTGCTGTGTTTGCTTAAGAAACACTACTATTGTTTATATAAATAAGCTGCTGTGTAGCAATGGGGGCAGCCATTCAAAGGAGAAAAGGCTCAGGTTACACAGCAGACAGCAAATAAGCTCTTTCTGTCTAATGGTGTTATCTGTTATCCATTAGTTAACCTGTGCCATTTAGCCGTTTTTCAATTTCCGCCATTGCTCCACAGCAGCTTGTTTATATAAACTATAGTAGAGTTTCTGAAGCAAACAGATCAGTTTTACCAGTGCAGGGCAACAGTACATGATATTTTCATTACTTTAAAACACTTTCATTTTTTGGTGTTACTGTTCCTTTAAGTGATGTGACATCCCTTTTACTGCTGCTCCCAAGCCCTACTCTCCCACACTCACCCTTTTTTGTTGCTCTGTTGAGTTTAGGGATACACACAGGCGAGTATAATGTGAAAATAGTTGATCTTTCATTCGGGAGCTTTAAACGTGACTTTTGCACTAATTTTATAACATTGATAGTAGTGCTATTGACAGGGGCGATTCTGTGCCCATTGCCGTCTGAGGTGGCTCCCCAGGGGGGCCCATCGCTAATGCAGAGAAAGCAATTGTGCTCTTTGCACTAGAAGAGCCGAATTTTTAGTTAAATAACCAGAAATGCGGCTTACAGTTGCCAGGAGAGGCTTTTTGCAGCCCCTGGTAACTTGGGAGCAGCTGCCGCCTAAGGCAAGTTTCTGAACTCATCTCATGGCAGCAGTGCCCCTGGCTATCTGGAAGGCAGCAGCCTTGGATATTAAATTGGATATTAAAAACTAGAACAGTTGGGGTTTGACCTATAATACAGTCAATGGCCCCTCTGAAGATTTTTCTGCAGGGGGGCCTGGTGCACTTTAGTTCTAACACCGAATACAATACCTCTTGCTTTATGTAAAGAATAACACATTCAAAGCAACTAAAACAAGTAGGAGGAGGGCACTTGCTCCATATTTGGGATAACACCATTATCCCAAATATGGAGCATCAAAGGGATACTGTCATGGGAATTTTTTTCCCCTAAAACACATCAGTTAATAGTGCTGCTCCAGCAGAATTCTGCACTGAAATCCATTTCTCTAAAGAGCAAACAGATTTTTTTAAATTTAATTTTGAAATCTGACATGGGGCTAGATTGTTAGTTTCCCAGCTGCCCCCAGTCATGCGACTTGTGCTCTAATAAACTTCAGTCACTCTTTACTGCTGTACTGCAAGTTGGAGTGATATCACCCCCTCCCTTCCCCCCCAGCAGCCTAACAAAAGAACAATGGGAAAGTAACCAGATAACAGCTCCCTAACACAAGATAACAACTGCCTGGTAGATCTAAGAACAGCACTCAAAGGTAAAATCCAGGTCCCACTGTGACACATTCAGTTAAAATTGAGTAGGAGAAGCAACAGCCTGCCAGAAAGCAGTTCCATCCTTAAGTGCTGGCTCTTTGTGAAATCACATGACCAGGCAAAATGACCTGAGATGCACCTACACACCAATATTACAACTAAAAAAAAATACACTTGCTGGTTCAGGAATTATATTTAATATTGTAGAGTGAATTATTTGCAGTATAAAAGTGTAATTTAGAAATAAAAAATACATCATAAAAATCATGACAGAATCCTTTTAATGTGACCTCTTTGAACGCAAACTACTATATAACTATATGTGTGTGTCTGTGTGTGTCTGTTACACACTATTTCCCACATTATTACTATAAATTTAACACACATCTGCCCACGAACAAATAGGTTTCCCTGCCATCAGTTACCCAGCTAAGATATATTTTTGTAAAATTAAAGCCGCTTTGTACCTGTTAACCTCTTCCCTGCCTGAAAATGGCCTCAGGCTGAAGCAATGGTGGAACAGGCCAAGGATAGACTTTATAATAAAGATGCTATTCAGCCTCCTGGGTCAATATAAATTGGGTAGGATCTAGCAGGCTGCTTGCACATGCTGAATATCAGTCACTTGGACATGGCTGTTAACTCCAGGGGAAATTGAATTGCTTATCAAACATCTTTTAGTGCAGAGAAACCTGGCGCATTTCCCAAAACAGAGCCCCCTCCAGACCGAACAGGAAGGAAAATGGCAATGTTATATCCAGTGGGTGTGTTAGAGCTGTCAGTCATTAGCAGGGAAAATTAGGAATTGGTGACATCGTTCCTGAGTACTGAAGCAATGCAGCTGGTAAAGGGAAATTATATACATGGTATACAGTAAAATGTTGAAGAACTTCTATCATAAAATGAAACACGTCCATAGAAATGTATATAAATATCTGACGCTATAGCAGACAGTGTAAAGAAAATTGCTTTAGGTTGCCGAAACAGCAATAAAAACAGATACTAAGGGAACGTACACTTTTATTGCAGACAGTATGCTAAGTGCCCTCCCTCCTTGCAATGTGCCTGCTCTGCTCTGAATCGGTGAGGAAATCATCCGCCACTTTTATGGGAGAAGATAACTCTAAATCATGTGAGAACACTCAGAGCTGTTGCAGATGCTGACTAACCAAGGCAATGACTTCACCCTAGGCCCCCTGGGTTGGAAGGGCCCGCCTCTCTGCAACTTACCTGGCCCCCTGCCTCCCCATCTCCCTGGCTTCCCCCTCCCCTCAAGTGTGCATGAACACTCCTGCCAGGATAGTCAGTGGGTGCAAAGATTTTTTGTAGGGCAAGTGGCTATAGAAGAAGCTGACTTAGCGGTGTGGGCCCTTCTTGACCACCGGGTTCCTCAACAACTACAGGGTCTGCTTCCTCTATAGTTACACCACTTCCCCAAATTTCGTTATTCTTGCATTCGTTGTCCGCAAACAAAGTTTATCTGTGTTTAGAACTTTAGATTGATGCTCCAGTTAGGTTATGGAAGAGGGGACACCTGCACTCCTCCACCGACCTGCCTCTTATGAATAGAGAACTGCTGAATGTAGGCAGCACTGTATTCATCAGTGGGTAGCAGGTCTCTGGAGCCCAAAGACCTACAGCAATTCTTCTATGTCCAGGGCAAGGAACCAAATGCAAAATAACATGGCAGAATGCTCCCTGTATTTAAACAATGGCCCCTGAAGTATTCTTACTATTTCATCATCATCATCATATTATTATTATTATTATTATTATTATCTAGTCAATATGGTATACCGGATATATGTACTGTACATGTAAAATGTTGACTGCATGGCTTCAGATATTTTCCCTTGACATAACTAGGATGACATATTTAGGATTACCCTTTATGCACCTTGATTTCCAGTCTGTATGTTATGGCATTGTATCTACAGAATAAGTGGGTTTAACCAAAATATTTCTGAAAGTTCTCAAGGTTTGGAGATCTAGTCAAAGTAAATCTAGCTCATTTGGACCTGCTGGGTAATTATTGAAGACTTTCAGTTGAACTGAAGAAGCTATTCGGTTGAGTACTGAAACATCTTTAATAATTACAGTTGCTCAAAATGCACTTCTACTAGATACAGTATACCATGACCTGGGTGAATGAAAACCTTCATAGAAAAACTTGGAGACCTTATCTCCAACTAGTCCTGCAAGACAATACTGATGTATCTGTATGTTTCTTCCAAGAGGTCTGAAAAGCCAACAAACAAAGGGTAGATTTTTTTATCACAGGTAATCACAGTGGTTGCCTATATAAAACCAATAATTCCAATAAGTAGGGCCAATTAACAATTCATCATGGAGTAATTGAGGAATATTGGTGGACAAAGGAGACAGGATAAGAAAACTAGTGACCCTTGGGGACACGTTAAACATCTTCAATGATTACTCAGCAAGTCCAGTTGCTCTAAATGTACTTCTACTAGATATACCATGACCTGGGTGAATGAATACCTTCATAGAAAAGGATTGGAGACCTTATCTCCAACTAGTCCTGCAAATTAATACCATTACCATGGAGTAATCGAGGGACATTGGTGGACAAAGGAGACAGGATAAGGAAACTAGTGACCCTTGGGGACATGTGTTTGGGTTGGAACGAAGAAGGCCCTGAATGAAATTGTAGGGTTCAATGCTTGCAGTTATCAGAGGCAAGAAAGCACACCCTTAAGAAAATGAATGGAAAATAAACAAATTATATGCAGAATATATGTTGCCTCCACTTCCAAGTACAGAACTATATGTGACCTCCAGCTTTCTAGAGTAAATGAGATCAGTTATATATAATCAACCCTATACCCCCCCCAATCACCAACCATCGCAACAGTAGAATTCTTTAATGTTTACCATGATATATATCATACCAGGGCATGCTAAAGATAGTGGCTGATTTTCACACATTTATTAATTAACTTGACAAACCTCCTTAAACAACGCTACGCCAAGTATCAACAGTTTGTGTGACAAAAATCTGTCTAAAGATATTGTCAGGAGCAAATGAAGACTGCAAAGAAACCCAAGTTTTAATTAAAAAAAACGGCTTACCCTGGGGGTATAGATACACGTTGCTCTTTATTTTTAATTAAAAGGTAGGTATCGCTTGCTATGCATGTACATGTGCTACAGAACGTGCCTGGATGATTAAAACAAGAGTTCTGGGAAATGCAAGCAATCTCCTATAGGGAAACAGTGTAGTATATCTAAACCAATGGTCCTGAGCTCAAATAAATGATAAGTTAGTCAATCTTTCCCCAGACATGAAGTTCACAATATGCTTTGGTCCCTTCTTCCTTGCTCTGGGAGGTGGGAAGAGTCCTACCACCAGACTGGAGACCTAAGGGTCTTCACTAAGGCCACACACATATGTTCTTATTCAGCTTGTCCAACTAATGCTTTTCTCCAATTTTTTCCTGAGCACAGAGAAGAAAAATGCTGAGAACTATTTCATGTGAGTAATAGACACGTAAAGGTTTGATGCATCCTTTTTCTAAATCTGCAGAAACATGCCATTATGGCTTTTATTAGCTCGTACTGACTTTTCATCTGGCTAGAATCAGCACTGGCCCTTCCCCTTTTAACATTAGAACAATCCCTTCTGACCCAAAGTTTTGAGCTAATGGGGTCGTCTTGATATTTAATTTGCATGAGGACAAGACCAATTAGCATACAACAGACCTCTTCTGAGCTGCATGGAGTCTATTTGCATGCTAATGAACATCCATTTGCATAATTAATACAAAGAGTCAGGCAGATTGGTTTGGTCAGAGCTTGAGAGGATTAAATGAAGACTAAAAAAAAAGAAAAGTATCTGTGAAGGGGTTAAAGAAGCATGAGCAGAAAATGAAATTAGCTCTCAAATAAAAAAGCATCCAGAAGCAGTTCTAGGTATGTAATTGTACTTAGAATATGGTCTCAACGCATTCTGATGATGATAGTTACATAGTTACATAGTTAAATTGGGTTGAAAAAAAGACAAAGTCCATCAAGTTCAATCCCTCCAAATGAAAACCCAGCATCCATACACACACCCCTCCCTACTTTTAATTAAATTCTATATACCCATATCTATACTAACTATAGAGCTTAGTATCACAATAGCCTTTGATATTATGTCTGTCCAAAAAATCATCCAAGTCATTCTTATAGTCATTAACTGAATCAGCATCACAACATCACCCGGCAGTGCATTCCCCAACCTCACTGTCCTCACTGTGAAGAACCCCCTACGTTGCTTCAAATGAAAGTTCTTTTCTTCTAGTCTAAAGGGGAGGCCTCTGGTACAGTGATCCACTTTATGGGTAAAAAGGTTCCCTGCTATTTGTCTATAATGTCCTCTAATGTACTTGTAAAGTGTAATAATGTCCCTCTCAAGCGCCTTTTTGCCAAGATATAACAATGGGTAGGTTCTTACACCCAATCAGGCTGTTAAGAGGCACACTGGTAGGTTTTAATGACATACTGCACCACTGTATTCATGACTGTATTAATGTGTTGGAGGAGACACTCTTTAGAATATCATATGCAGCATGGTAACAGCAAGCAAACTTTGTCGGTGTGTTATTGGGCAATTTCCAAAAGGATATAATTCCTCTGTTTTGAAATTATCATGGAGACCCAGAACAAACCCCTTTTCAGAGTCTCAAGGGTAAGATGCTCTGTCCTAGTCTGAATACTCAAGAGCTTCTATTATGCAATAGACATCCCTTCACTCTTATTCACTTTGACCCATGACTGCACCTACAGTTAACAGTGATTTTATTAAACAATCTGGCACCGACACCAATGCCTTTATGCACTGGGGCTTTTGTGGGTATCAAAAACATACTATACACACTGATGGTTTCAGTTCCACCCTTGGCATGGCACCACAGCAGTTGTCCTTCATGAAACATCACTGAGATGAAGAGTCACCATATCTATCTTTCTTCACTCCACTCCTCTCAAAATCAGAAAGGTTTCTTTCTCTAGCATTAGTGGCCTCCTCAGAACTCAGCATTACTATGCGTGAGCCTAAACCTGATGGGATGTTCATTTCTTGATTTCACACCTATGTGGAAGCATCTGCTTTCATTATATTTTTTTCCTTAATTTTAGCAGTTAGCTGTATATTAAATTGATTTAAAAGAAAGTATCAATAAGAAGCAATTGCTTCTCAAAGTCCTTATTGCCTTCATTTAGAGAAGACACCATCCCTTGACAATGGCAGAGAACCAGCTGTTCACTCTAATCTACGTCTCCCTGTCCGATGGCAATGGCGTGGGAGTCAGATAAATCAAGTGCAAAAGTAAAGACAGAGTTAGCTGAAGAAGGTTTGAATGGGCATTTATATTTGGGGATTTATGTCCTCTCTTCTTATGCATAAACTGACAAGAAAAGTAATATACAGTTTGTCAAAGCAATACTTTGCTTTTCAAATCTGGGAAAATATGGCAGGTTCCATCCATGACAATAATGATTTCTAACATGTCCCTGGGTACAGAGAGAAGGCACTCTCTCAAGAGCAGCCTGGCATTCAGATAGCTTTTAAATAAATTCTTATTTCTAGTGTGATTTTTGGTTCCGGTGCCCAGTACGCTTATTAAAATCTAAATAGAAGGATAACTGCTGTAGGAAGAAGTACTGTAAAACCAGTTATTTATATGCAATTTACTTGAGCACTTGAAAGCAGGTATTGTGTAGAAGGACTCCATTTGACAGCCTGATAGTTTGCTTGTATTGATTTGAAAAGCAGTGTTGGGGTTGGAATTTAACTGGTTTGGACACTGTAGTGTTGGTCCAACTCCATCTGCATTAAGAAGGAACCAAGTGAGTCTGTAGCTCTAGGTTGATACCAGCTTTGGACTATGATGCAAGTGACTGTAGAAACCCTCCCAGAGCAATAACAATAATAAGAAGCATAACTAGCTCTCAACTGTCAGCTAAAATAGGTCAAAACACGAAATGCTCCACATCCCAATGCAAAATCAATGATAAGCAAGTAATACGGCTAACCAAGTCTATATGTCACTTTTATACCTAGAGGAACAAGCCAAATTCATAGAATCTGCTCATGGATGGAGAAGACTTCATCTGTCTGTGCACAAAAGACCATTTACTATTCAAAATGGGTAGCACTGGGTCATCAGTTGAGATACCATCATCTGTATGTAGCACCTTCCCTTAAGATAGGCGCCAACTCCTCACCATCTAAAATTGTGGGGGCCAAAGCTCCCAAAATCACCACATCTGCCATTTTACATAGTTACATAGTTAAATCGGATTGAAAAAAGACAAAGTCCATCAAGTTCAACCCCTCCAAATGAAAACCCAGCATCCATACACACACCCCCTCCATACACTCACATAAATTATATAAACACATACCTATACTAACTATAGAGTTTAGTATCACAATAGCCTTTGATATTATGTCTGTCCAAAAAAATCATCCAAGTCCCTCTTATAGTCATTAACTGAATCAGCATCACAACATCACCCGGCAGTGCATTCCACAACCTCACTGTCCTGACTGTGATGAACCCCCTACGTTGCTTCAAATGAAAGTTCTTTTCTTCTAGTCTAAAGGGGAGGCCTCTGGTACGATGACCCACTTTATGGGTAAAAAGGTCCCCTGCCATTTGTCTATAATGTCCTCTAATGTACTTGTAAAGTGTAATCATGTCCCTCGCAAGCGCCTTTTTTCCAGAGAAAACAACCCCAACCTTGACAGTCTCCCCTCATAATTTAAGTCTTCCCTCCCTCTAACCAGTTTAGTTGCACTTAGTCTCTGCACTCTCTCCAGCTCATTTATATCCCTCTTAAGGACTGGAGTCCAAAACTGCACCCATACTCCAGATCTGGACCTATAAAGAGGCATAATTATGTTTTCATCCCTTGAGTTAATGCCCTTTTTTATGCAAGACAGAACTTTATTTGCTTTAGTAGCCACAGAATGGCACTGCCCAGAATTAGACAAATTGAACCTCATTTTCCAGTTTGCTGCCCATTTTCCCAACTTAGACAAATCACTGTGCAAAGTGGCAGCATCCTGCATGGAACCTATAGTTCTGCACAATTTAGTATCATCTGCACAAATAGAAACAGTACTTCCAATGGCCACCTCCAGGTCATTAATAAACAAGTTGAAAAGCAAGGGACCTAGTACAGAGCCCTGCGGTACTCCACTAACAACACTGGTCCAATTAGAAAATGTTCCATTTACCACCACTCTTTGTAGTCTATCTTTTAGCCAGTTCTCTATCCAGGTACAAATACTATGTTACAGGCCAACATTCCTTAATTTAACCAGTAACCTTCTGTGTGGCACTGTATCAAATGCTTTAGCAAAGTCTAAGTCAATCACATCCACTGCCATCCCAGAATTGAGGTCCCTGCTTACCATCTTATAAAAAGAAATTAAGTTAATCTGGCAAGATTTATTACGCATAAAACCATGCTGGCACACACTCATAGTATTATGATTTGCTATACAGTCCAGTATCTTATCCTTTATTAACCCTTCAAAAAGCTTTCCTACCTCTGACATCAGACTAACTGGCCTATAGTTTTGAGGCTTTCTCTAAATGTGCTCTCTTCTGGGGACTTTTTCAATTGATTTAGCTGTTTTGGCACTGATAAAACTTTCAACGTCTCTCTCCCTGGGGTATGTCTGGCAGTGTGGGAAAATCAGGCTCTCTGCAGAGGTCCGGACAATACATCCTTGTGCAAGAGGTTCCTCCCGTCAGCAGCCTACCTATATATATATATATATATATATATAACTGAAATGAAAGACGGCCTTTGGTAACAGCAGATAGATATTGATCCTATCACAGCAAGACGGCAATTCTTCATGGATGTAAAAGATGTAAAGCTCCTCAATCGACCAATCCCTGTCCTGGAGACTTAATCATAGGACTATTAAAAGTGCATGTTCAGAACCCAACACACTTTAGTGGTATTATATCTATACAAAAGTGTTGTTACAAAACAAGCTCTCTGATAAAAAGGGACCTTCAATCCTAAGATCAGAATGCTTTTAGATGTGGGATATTTGACAATCATCCCTGCAGGTCCGATACAGACGCACATTTGTGTACAGTTTAGCACTATTAACACTGTACATAATATAAATCTGCTCCAAGGCCAAATGGCATTTTTGGTTCCCCATATGCACCTCTCGCCAGCCCCCTCCACTACTTGTCAGTGTTTATGAATAGAGATTGCTACTCTATTATTTCATCTCCTGCTCGAGCTGTGCAGCTAACCTTTAGAATTTGTGTGTGTTTATATTCCCTGTCTCTTCCACATTGATTTTCCCTGGAGTCTTGTCCCTCCCTCTCCCTCTTTCTTGGGCCCCCATGGTGGAATATTCCCTTTTATCTTCAGGTAAATACTTAGACAGGCGAGTTGAATTCTAAGCAGCCAGGTCTGGCAGGCTGCCAATTGCCACGGAACTGCATGCTTCACTGATATGCCGGCCTATGAAGTGGCAAGGGGCAGGGGCATAGCTGATTTGTCGAGGGGACATTTCAAAGGATCTGGTGGCATATACTGTACAAAATGTTGGCAAGATAATGTTTGATATTATTATTATACCATCATTTTTTTTGGTTGCAGAACTATTTGCACCAAATATTCTAAAGGAAATTTGAAATTCAATATTGTAAAGGCTAATGCAGAACCTACAGAAGTAGAAGATGCACCTGCTAGTCTACTGTACACCTGCCAGCCCTGACCTCGATTTCTGAGGCCTTCAAACTATAGCGATAGTATGCACAAGATTTAAAAGAACCAACAATTCTAGCAAATCTTGCCCACTTAGTGATGTGAGCCCAGTGTATTCAGCGGAATTGGTTAAACGGACAAGTCTTTGAGGGTGGTGCCCCTTTCTTGGGGCAAAGGGAAAGAAATATGGTCCTTTGATAAATGTACCCCATTATGCTGAAGGCAAGGGAGAGATTGGTCTTGAAATTAAAGGCCCCCATAGACGCGACGATTCTTCTTTGCGAAACGACCGATTTCAGCGCAGCCCGACCGATTCGTCAAATTATCGTGCGGTTAGTGGGATTCAAACGATCGTACATCTTACGATTTTTCGTCCGACATCTGCCAGGAAATTGATCGGCCAGGTTAAAAAATCTTTGTCGGTCCCAGTACAATCTATGGATGTTTGCAGGGCCAAGCAGGCAGCTCCCCTTTGTTTTCCTGGTAAATTGGTCGTTTTAGTTGATGGACAGTTCGAACGTTCGTACGATGGTTCTCAGAAGATCTTGGTCTCACGATGTGGATTGGATCTGTTGAAAATCTGTACATCTATGGCCAGCTTTAGACCCTGGATTAAATAAGGGCTCCAACTGGCCGTACATGTACCAATAATATTGAACACAGATTTTAGGCACATATACTATATGGTGACCAGACGATCCTGACCAATATCAATGCATATCAATGCAATGCAGATCAATTGGATACCTCCAAGGATCAGCCCGTTTATTGCCGCCTTTATGGAGATGGAAATAGCTTAATGCAAGATATTTTAGTAAAGAGTTTTCTGCTCAGTAAATATATGCCTGGTTAATATTCCCCACCAATTTGTCTTCTGTGGATATCGGTCAACTTGTTTGTACTCCAGATCTTCAGATCAGGAAGTAAAGAAAAGCTGCAACTCTGTAACTCTGCTTCATCTCCTGCTGTTGCAAAAGTTAAGGGTCATGGATCGGAATGAACAAAGCAATAGAAATGTGACCAAATCATTTATGGCCAATCTTATGGTGTCTATCTTTTGGCCCCGGGTTGATTGTTTGGACACCTATTTGTATTAGTCAGTGTATGGATTCCTTTAGAAATACTATATCTTGGGTCTCCAGTAGTAAATATATCCTTGGTATTTTGGTTGGATGTCCATACTAAAATGTTGGAAAATACTGCAGCTCTTGTGTGTTTGTTGAGACACTGTTGACAAGCCTATTATTTACTCTAAAAGGAAACAAATGATTTCTGAGAAAATGGCACCTCTATATCTATTATATATTATAGGTCCTGCTCCTGCATAGTAAGCATTCAATGATTCCTTAGTATTCCCAATGCTAGACTGAGTATAAAAGGAGTTAAAGAAGTCACCTCTCAGTATAAAGAATTTAAAACAAAAAACAGAAAGTGTAACATACATGTACAGGATTTAAGGACCTATCAGAACTATATATCTGAGATAAGGCTAGTTTCCTTTTCATATCTGGCTTCTTACTGATAAGTGGACTAAAAGAGATTGCAAGAAGAATTTCTGAGCTTAAAGTAAATGGCAGATAAGAAAAGACAAAAGCCTAAAATGAAATCAATGCCATGTACAATGTCAAACGGCTTCTCTCAAGGTCTGAGAGATGGTGAAAAGTATGTGGACGTCTCTTCTACTTTTTCAAAATGGATATTTAAGTCACATCTATCGTTGTTAACACTGTATCTTTGGGATAAATTGAAACTTCCAACAGTGACCCAGGCTTAATCTCCAACATCATTGGCCAACCTCAGTAAACCATTTATGGCTGCATGAAAGCAACCCAACCAACAATGTTCCAAAATATAGTGGAAAGCTTGGACTGAATTTCCTAAAACTTGTAGCCACCACTCTTAAGCACCACTTTTGCATGCAGTGTCCAAACAAAACTCGTTAGAGTTTCCCATCAACAAATTTCCATGGTCAAATTATCACTGTGACATGTTTTTATTCTATTGAAAATCTTCTGTCATTTAGAATGACACATTTAGGAATATATGTGGTTGGTAGCCCCTATGTGGACTGGCAGCCTATATTTTTGATAGTACACCGGGTTTTTATGCAACCCAAAACTTGCTTCCAATCTAGGAATTAAAAAATAAGCACCTGTTTTGAGGCCATTGGGAGCAACACCCAAGGAGATGGTGAGCAACATTTTGCTCACAAACCACTAATTGGGGATCACTGGGCTAATGCGTTACATAATTAGTCTCTTTATCGGAAAGTTATGTTCCTGGTAATGACTTTTGCATGGCTCTGTATTCCTTGCATCTCCTGGACCATTTAGGATTGGGCCCGTTGTGCCTGACTGATTACAAACAATGAACACAATCAAGACAGAAGTAAAGTCTATAAGAAAACTTACACTGGACTTGAATCTTGTGGCTGGAAGATTTAGCCGAGTCATGTAGTGACTCATGGCCAACAGCGCAGGTTATCTCAGCTCCATCGTCGTCTTTGGTCACATCAAACTCAATAAAGCTCTTTACTGTGAAGGTTTTGCCATTACCATCCTCTAATACGCTGGTCTTTGCTCCTGGGAGAACAAAGAAGACATTTGATAAAACAGTTGCATCATTAAAAAAAAAATACTCTCAAAGGAAAAATGTCATTGAAAAATAAGCTGTTATTGCGCAATAATGAACAGTCTTTTGGCCTAACGTTATGTTCAGTATTAGGTCTGGAGGCTACCATTTTGGATTTCCTCATCAAACGTGGAGGCAGAGGAAAATATACTATTTCAATTAAGCTATAATTTCACATCTGTTTTTTGTTGTATGAAAATAAAACCTTCTATAATAATAATAATAATAATAATAAATCAGTTACTTTAGGTAGATATGTGCTTCATGAATTCCAAGCAAACTCTTTGTTGGCAGGAGTAAACCACTGCATTTAGTTTGTTATTGCATTATGTACAACTTTCAACTGTTTCTTCATTTCACATGTTTTTGTTATTGCTTCCATAGATGATACATTGGAGTGAGACAATTGTAATTAATCTTGATAAATGATCAAAGCAACCTAGAAGATAAACTTTGTCTAGATTGACTATTGGAAGACACTTTCACAGAGGGAGTTGATGTTAGCCAAGGCAACTGTTGTATAACAGAGCAGTCACGTGGCATAACTGCAGGTCATCATCAGTGCACTCTCCAATTACCATGGCGGGTTCTCCAAGACAATTGGTGATGTGAGATGCTTGTTCATGTGGTTCTGGGACTCTCAATACAATTTATGGATTGCTAATGTGGGAAGCTGAGCACAGATTTGTTAAAAGGTGACTTTGATCACAAATATACGGCTTCCTCATCATTAGGTCCCAGACAACTATTGACTATTGCAATATTTGTTTTAATGGGGCTGGAAGAGGAACATTCCCTATATAGATACATTGTTTTACTTTGGTGAAGATACATGTGCAATCACCATGATCCCATATGGAGTGTAGGTTTTCTCTTATTACATTTGAGGCATACTAACAAATGGCTTCTAGAACAATTATCTGGCTTAGCCTGAATTATCCCACTGAGAAAAACACAGGCTACATACAAATGCACGTATCTTTTATATATTTCCATAAATGTGTAGTGTTTTCTAGAGGAAAATTGCCTGAGTGGGAAAGTGTTATAAATGATATGGGACTTAATGGGGAAGCCAACCTTGAAGGAATTGAGGGTAACTACGCTTGTGTGAAAATGCTTTATACCTTGTTCACAACAATGGTTCTCATTGCATTTCACTATAAATATTCATTACGGGACATTAAGGCTCTTAAGGGGTGATATGATAACTATGTATAAATATATAAGGGGATCATATAATAATCTCTCTAATGATTTATTTACCAGTAGGTCTTTCCAGCTGACACAAGGTCACCCATTCCGATTATAAAAAAGGTGGTTCAGTCAAAATGTTTGGAAGGAGTTTGTTACAGTGAGAGCTGTGAAGATGTGGAATTCTCTCCCTGAATCAGTGGTACAGGCTGATACATTAGATAGGTATAAGAAGGGGTTGGATGGTGTTTAGCAAGTGAGGGAATACAGGGATATGGGAGATAGCTCATAGTACAAGTTGATCCGGGGACTAGTCCCATTGTCATCTTGGAGTCAAGAAGGAATTTTTTTCCCCCTCTGAGGCCAATTGGAGAGGCTTTAAATGTTTTTGTTTTTTTTACCTTACTCTGGATTAACTAGCAGTTAGGCAGGTTATATAGAGACTTATAAGGTTGAACTTGATGGATGTGTGTCTTTTTTCAACATAACTTACTATGTTCCATAAAATTGACTTAACTTATTATGAGCAATGATACATGATTTTCTGCATATTTATGAGTGGGAATAGCAACATTGCTTCCTCTGCCAAAATATAATGACTCTAGAATGACTGCTTGGTTTTTCAAGCAAAACCCTCTGTTCTAAACATGTCTCTGACATAAGAATACCCTGAGTGTCACAGTATTAAAGAGAAAGAAGGAAGAAAAGAGAGAACTATTAAGAAGACTTCAGCAAACAAGGCTGAAATAGGCAAGTCTGGAGTGGGCTCTTGAGTGAGAACCTAGAAGATCAAAATAAGACATAGTCTTTACTGCATGGGAATGATTAATACAGTATCCTAAGGGGACCTTAGCAGATCAGCTTCAATTCCACACTTACATTACCATCTCAGCTCCATGCCTTCTCCAGAATGCTAATTCATAAGCACTTTTCTTTAGAATATCTTTGATATTTCTTAATAATTTCAGTATCTGCAGAAACCCTGTTGGGTACTTCATGGAGATGTGCCAAAGAATATCACGCCAGTTCACTAAAATTGATCAACAATTACGACCAACTAACTACCATTCTCGAAATCTCTCTAAGGCTCCCTTTGATTTCGACAGTGGCTCAGTGGGCTCTCTTTGATCACGATGAAGGCTTTATGATCACCGGCAAGTTGCTTTGATTATTATTGAGTTTCTTTGATAAGGGTGTTCTCTGATGTAGTCTGTCTTCTTTGTTGTTACTTATGCTCCATGATTGGGCATGTGGCTTTCCCTGTCTAGGACTGATCACTATCTATACTTTCTGATCACAGCAGCTCAGTTGTTGGAAATTGCTCTTGCCAGGTAGCCAAGGAATTATTTGAGATTAGAATATTCCACTGTACAACTGGCAATTCCGGGCGGCACATGGGTGTTTGACTTGACGTATTCTCTGTATAAATGTCATTGTTGAGGTGGCTTAGGAGATTCCAAAGAAATGGTTTGTTCTGTAGGAATTTAAATAGCGAGTGAGTTTCTCTGGATCACTCTAGCATTCCAGTCTCCACTGTGACTCTTGCTTTCCATTACAACGCTCAAACCGTGTCTGAAAATCCCAGCGTGGAGGTGCTGTTCTTTGAAATCCTTTACTACAAACTGAAAAAGAGACCTCATGTGGTTCTTCTACCACTGTGGGACTTCTCTTCTCTCTCACAGGCATATCATTATCTTCTATATTAAACTAGACTTCCAGAAATTAAATAGAGATGGAGCAAGCAAACTGTATTGAGAAATCTAGTGCTCATAATTCACACAGCAAACAGTTCTTAGTAAGGAGAGTGTGAGTGTGAATGGCAAATGTTTCAGTTTACCCTACTTTGTCTTGATGGTTTTACACTAATATATCCCCCAGGTGAGTACAACAGCAAGTAGAACTATAGGATCCAGATCTGAAGTAGGTGTTGTGCTAAAGGTTGGACTGACTCCTTTAATGTTGTGTCACCTTTCACCCATGGCCTTATCAAGGCTATGCACAAGTGTAAAATGATAACTGTCACCTAGTGCTTTGGCTGGGGTTGGACTGAGTCACTGGGGCACCTTCACAGGATCAGCAAGGCATGAGGACTAGTTTCTGCATTTGCGAAAGCCAACAAAGTTACTCTACATAGGGTTGGAAGGTGTTCAAACTCAGGTTTATGACTGCATTAGGGGGCCTCAGTACCGTGCTGGAGACAGGGCACCAGGTTCCTGACTGGGTTGGGGACCTCAGTTGCAGTGGCACATGCTGTGAGGTTTCTGGTGGGCCTAGAAACCCCAGTGCAACACTGACTTTCACAGTGAGATCTTCTGGCACAAGGCACAGAGGGCAGTCGTAGCCCCATATTTAGCACCTACCATGAGCAGGTAGCTCAGGACTTTCTACCTCCTTATTTTCCACCCAGCGTTCCTGACTTGGACATCATTTTTTAAGGGGTGGTTCACTTTAAGCTATTAAATATTGAGCAACTTTTCAATTCACCTTCATTTTTTATAGTTTTTTATAAATGATTTGCCTTCTTCTTCTGACGCTTTCCAGTTTTCAAATTGAGATCACTGACCCCATCTAAAAACCAATGCTCTGTAAGTCTACAAATATATTGTTATTCCTACTTTTTATTGCTCTTTTATTACTCTTTCTATTCTGGCCTCTCCTATTTTTTTTTCCATTCTCAATGCATGGTTGCTAGGGAAGTTTGGACCCAAGCAATCAGATGGCTGAAATTGTAGACTGTAGAGCTGCTGAAGAAAAAGTAGAAACCATTTGCATATTGTCTCAGAATATCACTCTCTACATCATGCTAAAAGTTAATTCAAATGTAAACAGCCCCTGTAAGGATGTGCAAGCTAGGATCATGTCAAAAGATGCCACTATGTGCAACCACATTCAGGGAGAGGTCCAAGAGTTGTGTCTAAGGGAATGAGGTGCATCTCCATGCTCACAAGGCTCATTCTAGGCCATGTCATGTATATGAGTTGATATGATGGACTTTTATGCAAACATGATTGCCCAAATGGAAACTGTCAGCTGTCATGACTTATTATTGGCTTAGCATCATAGTTGACCAGAAAGGAGACATCATATTGAACTGTTTATTGAATGTGTATGTGTATCCTTACCCTCCAGTTCCTCTGGTCCCTTATACCATTTGATATTAGCGGCTGGCTTGCTTCCACTTGTTGTGCACCTCAGTTTGGCCTTGTCATTCTCCTTAAATGCAGATTCAAACCCAGAAACCTGTGGTTTCTGTGGCACGCCTATATATTAGAGAGATAAAAACAGAAAGAAAGACATTGGCAGGCATTTACAAATTACTGTCATATAATCATTAAATTATCTGTATTTCACGTAGGTAACAAATGTCCCTCTAGGCAGATTTTTATATAGTAAGAACTCAGGTTCTTTAGGTTGCCTTGGATACGAGAACCCGAAAGATATCAATCATGATACCGTGTAAGATTCTGTCTTCAAACATCTCTAAGCAATTCTCATTCATTGTGCTGTCATGTAATAGATTTGTTAATATCCAGAAAATGATTATGGGGAATGAGTAAGAATTACTTAACTTCTTCCATATTTTTTTAATAAGCTTTGTGTAGTACGCTGAGTGATGTACAGTATGCCTGAGAACAAGCGCAACGTGTAGGAGAACGGGACTTACCTAAAACTGTAACCACAGCCTTGGCTGTTCTCACCGGCATAGTAAAGATTGAGCAAGTATACTCGCCCTCATCAGACAATACCACATTACTGATACTGATGGTCAGCTCATTGGGGCTGGAATGGACCAGCTGGATTCTGTTGTCCCGTAAGGCTGGAGAAGATATAAGAAGTAACAATACAAATTATTTAAAGGGAAGATATACATACCAGTAAAGTAGGCTTATCTCCTGACTCTTGTACACATACGTGTAGAACAAAAAGGACATTTTAGATGAAGGGCAACCATAACTGGGCCAACTGATGATTCACACATATGGCCAATAGCATTTGTTTCTAAGAGGAAGATGTAATAAATACAATGGAACCTGTATGGGGGGAAAGAGGGCATGACTGGAAGGCAAGAGGGGGAGAGAAAATGAATGGTTAAGGATGGTGGCACACACTGTTATTCGGGAGATTAGTCACCCATCGACAAATCTCCTCTTCTTCGGGCGACTAATCTCCCCGAAATGTCTTCCCGCCGGCTAGAATGTAAATCACCGGCAGGATTGCTTGGGCTTTCTGAAGTTCAGGCGACTTCGGAAAATGAAGCGATCCGAGTGCCATCCTGACGGCGATTCACATTCTAGCCAACGGGAAGACATTTTGAGAAGATTAGGCGCCTGAAGAAGAGGAGATTTGTCGCTGGGTGACTGATCTCCCGAATAGCAGCATGTGCCACCACCCTTGGGAAGTTGTAATAGGAGGACAGAGGTAGGGGTTCGGAGATATGCTACACAGGACAAAAGCAGTCCCATCCCCTCGCTGTTTTCCGAGCAATAGGGAGTTCCCCAATGGTAAGTAGAAAAGTAACTGGTTGCCCGGGTGGTGCTCTTGGGAATAAAGGGGGTGCCTAAGCAGGTAGATAGTTGTTGCATCGCTTGGAGGTGGTCCTGAGAAATCATTGAGTTAAAGGTGGAACTGTAATGGGCTCCGGAGAAATAGAGGAACACTGTGTAATAGCCCAACTCGGGCATGGGGTCCCTGGTGACAGAAGAGTAAATACTATTGAGCAGGGGTCCCCAAACTTTTTCACCCATGAGCAACATTCAGAGGTAAAAGAGTTGGAGAGCAATGTAAGCATGAAAAATGTTCCTGTGTGGTGTGATTGGGTATTGGTAGCTCCATGTGGACTGGCAGCCTACAGGAGGCTTTTTTTGGCAGTACAACTGGTTTTTATATAACCAAAACTTGCCTCCAAGCCTGGAATTCAAAAACAAGCACCTGCTTTGAGGCAATTAAGAGCAACATCCAAGGGGTTGGAGAGCAACATGTTGCTCACAAGCTACTGGTTGGGGATCACTGTCATTGAGTGTTCTGTGACTGATGGGTTAGCAAAAGTCATGAGGGGTGTAACAATATGGAGGTGCAATGCACAGGATGGTAATCCCAGGACCATTTGCCCAAGGGAATCAGGAAAGGTTAGGAATAGGTAGGGAATCAGGACAGGTTAAGAATAGGTAGGGTATAAAACTGGTCTGGAATGTTATGGATGTTAAAAATGTCAATTGTGCAAATGATTAACAAATGCTACATATTATTGATGGCTGAATGTTTTGAACATGTAAAAGTTAAAAAAGAAGCTGCGGCCCTCATTATCCAACAGATACGTGGTTTTGTCTACATTTATTTGAAGAGACTTTGGGTTTAAGGTTATAACTGGGGAGCAAGATGATGGTAAGGATAAGGTTCCCCCACATTCCCTCCACTCCTGGCCATTCACAGTCATGCAAAATTGTAAATGTCTTTCAGCCAAACTTACCTCTTTTCTCTCCAAAGTAAAGAGTCTGCTGAGCAGTGTTAGACCATTGGAGTGAAGACTCTAGGTGTTCCTGCACTGTACACTTGAGAATTGCTGTACCTCCTGTGGGGACGATCACATCTGCCGTGACTGGCTGGCTGACTGTGGAGGAGAAAGGATACCGGGCGTTATTACTCATAGTATTTACAATTCAGTGTGTAGATAACTTGGGTGTACAGTTAAGGGATCTATTATCTGGCATGTTTCGGATACAAGGCCTTACCATAAGGCGAGGCAAAATACTTAAAGGCTAATAAAACATTACAACTGGAACACCTAGATTTTGCTCCAGGTATAGTTATACTTAGCAGCCAATCAGAAATCTCTTTCCAAACATCAGACCAATACATGCTTCCTGCTAATCTGTTGCCGTTGGTTACTAGAACTATTTCCAGCTGCCACTGGCCTCACTTCCAGTTATACCTCCAATTCCGAATATGAAGTTAGAGCAATATCTGGTTTCTGGTTCATAAAACAACCAGGAGCCTGAAACCTTTTCGCAGATAAAATACCTAATAAAAAAAAAAATCTAATACTAGAGCTGATTTACAAACATATGTGCTAAAATGCAACAGTGCAGTTACCGATAGCAACAATTGATCACCACTGTATCCTTTAAGATATCATTTTAGTCGAATATTGTGTAGTAGGGGCGTCTGGATACACTTTGTACTCCTTCATACTTCACATGTATAGTGATGGGTGAATAAATTCGCCAGGTGCGAATTCATGGCAAATTTCCACATTTTCGCCACCGGCGAATAAATTCACGAAACTGCCGTGGAAATTCGCCGAGGAAAAATCCACCCAAAAAATTTGGGCGCTTGTCAGAATAGTCGCGTGCATAAAAATGGTTGTGCGTCAAAATTATTCGGACGTCCGTTGACATTTGGACAAAATAGGCGTGTGTATAAAAATTGATGGCAGTGTCAAAATTGACGCGGGACGCAGTTTCGCAAATTTCTCGGTAACTTCCTGAATTTTACGGCAAAGCGAAACAGGACAAATTCGCCCATTACTACACATGTAGATATAATGCATTATACAAGTTACTATACCCCAGATACTGCACATGCACCTAATGCTGCACTATGTATTAGTTTATTATCAGACTACATTCAGGAGTGAGAATAAATATGTGAGGGCACTAGGCAAAGCCTGAGGAGCACAAGGCTGGATTGAAGTAGCCTTCAGAAAGTGTAGGCCTCAGATATTCTGATCATCACATTCCAATAGAGTCACCGCCTCTGCTTCCTTGGCTGAATGTGAGAGTTTTAATGAACCCTTTAGATGCCACCAGACTTGGTTACAAATTACAATGTGGATCAGTGGGGTCATATAATAAGAAGTCTCAATGTCTGTAGCCCGATTTAAAGGGATAATGTCATGGGAAAACATGTTTTTTTTTCAAAACGCATCAGTTAATAGTGCTGCTCCAGCAGAATTCTGAAATCCAATTCTCAAAAGAGCAAACAGATTTTTTTATCTTCAATTTTGAAATCTGACATGGGGCTAGACATATTGTCAGTTTCCCAGCTGCCCCGGTCATGTGACCTGTGCCTGCACTTTAGGATGGAACTACTTTCTGGCAGGATGTTATTTCTCCTACTTAATGTAACTGAATCAGTCTCAGTGGGACTTGGCTTTTACTATTGAGTGCTGTGATCTACCAGGCAGCTGTTATCTTGTGTTAGGGAGCTGTTATCTAGTTACCTTCCCATTGTTCTGTTGTTAGGCTGCTGGGGGGGGTGATATCACTCCAACGTGCAGTACAGCAGTAAAGAGTGACTGAAGTTTATCAGAGCACAAGTCCCATGACTGAGGGTAGCTGGGAAACTGACAATATGTCTAGCCCCATGTCAGATATTAAAATTGAATATAAAAAAATCAATTTGCTCTTTTGAGAAATGGATTTCAGTGCAGAATTCTGCTGGAGTAGCACTATTAACTGATGTGTTTTGAAAAAAAACATGTTTTCCCATGACAGGATCCCTTTAAGATTTAATCACATTTCCACAAATGTACCTCATATACAAACAGGCTAAAGGTGGGTCTGACTTCTGAGATAAAACATCTCCCCTCCTTCCTCCTTGTTAGAAGTGCTGCTATAGGAAACAACATATTGGTTCTAAACACCATATCTGAAACTGTTATTCTGCACTTATTGCAGCTTGTTGGTCCCTTAGAATTAAGGGCCCCTTTTATCTTATAAACCAAAAATAAAAAAACACCTGGATTTATTATGATGAAGGATCACCCTATATGCCAAACTGCCTCATTCTGCAGCATGAACCGCTGTTTTTAGGATTGTCAGGATAAAAAGAAACAACCTAATGTGCGGCACACTGTGAACTGAATGGGACAGGGGTTAATATATAATAAAATGCTGATTGTTAAGAATTCAACAGTAAGAAAAGGGGGCTCGCCGCCAAATGGTCCTTTCTAGAGCCGGTGAGTGCATTATACTAATAGACAGCCATTATCTGCTTGAAGAACTGCGTCTTAAGTAGGTGAGTTCCTTTATCCTACTGAAAAACACAGTGAATTCCCACCACAATGCCTTTATACAATTGCTGTGTTAATACTTGGCCTCTTCCACTCACCCTGTTGATGTACAATACCATACACTTCTAGATCTTCAATCGGTATGGCAGGATCAGCAATACATAGTTACCCCTGGAACTATAGCAGGGTGACTGTTACCCCAATGTTTCTATATATCTGTAACCTTGTTATGAGCTAAGGGGGCCCAGTCTGAAGGCCAGTTAGGGGGAGATTTGGGGTGAGTGTTTATTTGTACCCTGGGTACCCCTGGAACTATAGCAGGGTGACTGTTACCCCAATGTTTCTATATATCTATAACCTTGTTGTGAGCTAAGGGGGCCCAGCCTGAAGGTCAGTTAGGGGGAGATTTGGGGTGAGTGCTTATTTGTACCCTGTGTACCCCTGGAACTATAGCAGGGAGACACCCCAATGTTTCTATATATCTGTAACCTTGTTATGAGCTAAAGGGGTTCAGCCCGAAGGCCAGTTAGGGGGAGATTTGGGGTGAGTGCTTATTTGTACCCTGGGTACCCCTGGAACTATAGCAGGGGGACTGTTACCCCAATTTTTCTATATATCTGTAACCTTGTTATGAGCTAAAGGGAGTCCAGCCTGAAGGCCAGTTAGGATGAGATTTGGGATGAGTGTTTATTTGTAACATGAGTAACCCTGGAACTAAGGCAGAGTAACTGTTACCCCATAATTTCTATACATCTGTAACCTTGTTATAAGCTAAGGAGGCCTATCCTGTTAAGGTGAGATTTGGGGTGAGTGCTTATTTGTGTTACCTTTGAACTACAACATGGCAACAGTTAGCCCAAAGGACAAATGCACTAAACAAGGGCTAAACATTCGGTATATTTACATGTATTATATATAAATGCCAAGAATACCCACTGTTGGATGAGAGTCACATGTTATTCTATACAAAGCTATGTCCGTCACCCAGGGAGCTTCAGAAATGGCTCTGCTACTCTTCATATAAGTCCTACTGATTCAGTCCTGCCCAATAATTGTTAATACATTTCTAATGACATGCTGAGCCATGTTTCCTATAGCAATTACCCATCCTCTCCAACAGAGTGCAAGCTCTGCCGGGCACCCATTCTGCCTGCTGCCTCACTCAGCAAGGCTTTTCTTCAAGAATAGGAAGCTGTCCTTCCGACAACCACCCGGGAATATGAATTATTGAAGAGCCAGGGAGAAAGAAATCCAGAATCCCAAGGCATTTGCAGCAGACAGAGGTGCTTTACAGCTCTACTGGGAACAAAACACCATTATTAGGCTTTTTCTATCCTTTTAACCTCCTTAAAGGTCAATATATCAAGAAAGAACAAATAACTATCCTGACACGCTGATTTTCTCCCGTGTGTTTCCTCTGATGGCCAAGTCCGATGTAGATTCCTTAAACTGATGTCTCAGAATTAAAAAAAAAGATCCACTGCATTTAGTTGCCCTGAAATATATTAGCACATTGCCCTTACTGCCGTCTCATCCCATCCACAAGTGCCGTCTGCATATCAAATGCCCAGGCTGCATGTCTGATTATTGATTGGTTCAGAGGCGGAATGCATGAGTGCTTTAGCGCAATTACTAATTGGCTGTGCAATACAGGGGTTTGACATTTGGCTGCTATTAAAGGAAGGCTGAATACGGTGAGAGGGTTAAAGACGTTACTGGCTGAGCAAGAAAGATAGGAAAGGGAATTTAGGGTTAATGATGATGCAACCCCCCCAAATATATATATATACTGTATATATAAATATATCCTTATTAGAGGCAAAATCAGTCTATTGGGTTTATTTATAGTGATAGGCGAATTTCTCCCAAATCTCAAAAATCGAATTCCAATTTTCTTAAAAACTCGAATTTTAAATAACACCCTAGTCGAATTTGAGAGTTTTGACCATAAAAAAACCCAGGTCCCGAGAAATACTGCAGCTCTAACTGTAGCAGGAAGAAGTGTGGAAGCAAAAGACAGTTAATAGGCTCATGTGACCTTACATGTATGGTTTGTTGGTATGTTTGTGTGCACCGTGAATCCTACGATCCCAGGGGGCGGCCCTTATTTTTTAAATGGCAATTTTCTATTTATGATTACCCAATGGCACATACTACTAAAAAGTATAATATTATGAAAATAGTTTATTTACATGAAGCAGGATTTTACACATGAGCTGTTTATGCATTATATTTTTATAGAGACCTACATTGTTTGGGGGGAATAGTTTTCCTTTAAAAACTATGCAGAAGGTTTTGAACCAGAGAGTCTCCTAATTAGCCAGTCCATGAACAACAATGCTTTTAGAATGAACTCTAAGGGGCATGCTTTGTGCACTAGAATTTGTGTCCCTTTTTCTGTAACTGACCTCTAATCTCCCACAATGCACTGCATGCTTCCTCACGATCTGTTAAAGGAGAACTAAACCCTAAAAATGTATGTGGCTAAAAATGTCATATTTTATATAGTGAACTTATTGCACGAGGCTAAAGTTTCAGCTTGTCAATAGCAGCAATGATCCAGGACTTCAAACTTGTCACAGGGGGTCACCATCTTGGAAAGTGTCTGTGACACTCACATGCTCAGTGGGCTCTGATTGGCTGTTGAGAAGCTAAGCTTAGGGCTCGTCACTAATTATCCAGCAGAAAATGAGCTTCCCTGGCTGTAATATAAGCCGATGCTACAGGTTTGCTGATTATTAAATTCTGATGCCAATTGCACTGGTTTCTGTGCTGCCATGTAGTAATTATCTGTATTAATTACTAATCAGCCTTATATTGTATTTCTATTCTATGTGTACTGTATATTGTGAGTGGGTCCCTAAGCTCTAGTGATGGGCGAATAAATTCGCGAAACGCCTGCGAAAATTCGCGGTAAAAATTCGCCGGCGTCAAAAAATTTTTCGCCGTTTCACGAATTTCGCGCGAAATTCGCGAATTTTTCGGCGAAGCGAAACGGCGCAAATTCGCCCATCACTACTAAGCTCAGTAAGTGACAGCAGCACAGAGCATGTGCAGTGAATCAGCAGAAAAGAAGATAGGGAGCTACTGGGGCATCTTTGGAAACACAGATCTTTACTGCTAAAGGGGTGTGGTTGCCTTGGGCTGGTACAGAAGCACAAAGCATCATGTACAACATTTCTAGCTACTTCTTTAGTTAAGCTTTAGTTCTCCTTTAATCAGCTGGTTTTGGCTACATTGGTTTAATAGTCGTAACCACCAGTGCACAGAATAGAAAGACAAATACCTAATGTCATTCAGCAGTTAATGTGGACTTCCTCTCAGGGAGCACTTTACAAATCCATACTGGTAAGTAAACAGGTTCCTGATTAAACAACCCTTAGCATTTATGTGCACCTGGTAGAGAATTTAGATTGTAAGCTCAATGGCCAAAGTGACTAAACCAAACATTCTCCTTATAAGCAAAAGGAATAAAAAATATTGGTTAAACAGCTTACAAATGGCGGTGATTTTCAGTGAATGCGGATCAGATGTTCAATCACGGCAGGCTGAAATGAATACAAATTCTGCCGTAACCGGCATTAACTCATATTTATATCGGACAATAAAATAAAGTCGTAAAAGAAACGGCAGCCGATTGATATCAGTACTGCGCTGTAAAGCAGAGAGCGCTTTCTTCTGTCTGAGCTGTAAGCAGAAAGATGCTCTTATTTAATATACGCCCCTAAAAAACGCCATGGTCTTCATAGATTTGCATTTTATTTGTCGTAAACTTTACATCTCAGTCTGGGTATCTCGCCAAGGAAATGGTGCTTAAATGATTTCTGTTGAGGGGGAAAGGCATGATCACTGCCATTAGAGGGAAAAACAAATCGTTTCCATAAATACACCCCGGCCATAATATCTACGTACGAGATTGGAACGCATTTCCTCACCGCTGCTAAAGGGCTAGGATGTCACAGGGCAGATAATAGCTCGCTATGTACTATAATATCAGCTGTTCTAGGTTAATCCAAGGTCTATTTTCCGTAATGATGTGTTGCATTTCAACAATTTGTGGCCCCTATTTAGGCAAATAATAGGGATGCACCGAATCCACTATTTTGGATTCGGCCGAACCCCTGAATCCTTTGGCCGAATACAAAACCGAATCCTAATTTGCATAATTTGCGAAAACTGTTTGGGAAGGGGAAAACATTTTTAAGTTCCTTGTTTTGTGATAAAAAGTCAAGCAATTTCCCTTCCCTGCTGCAAATTTGCATATGCAAATTAGTAATCGGATTCGGCCGAATCCTGCTGAAAAAGGCTGAATCCTGGCTGAATCCCGAACCGGATCCTGGATTCGATGAATCCCTAGCAAATAATAAGCCAAGGTGATTGGTGCCAGATGATGATGATGATGATACCAGGAATCCATCCCTACAATCAGGCCATAATATTCAGGCACCATGGAAGTTAAAGGTTCATAGCATAGCAGAGATTTTTCAAGTCCTTCTCCTAATGTCCCATCAACCTCCAAGAGGCACTCCTTACACCCATTTTTGCACAGCAAAACCCTACTGAGATGCAGAAGGCCATCAGGGTTTTTAACACCCTTGTCCTCCTTTCTACCGTATCTACACCAGGATCCCCAACCTTTTTTACCCATGAACCACATTCAAATGTAAAAAGAGTTGGGGCGCAATATGATATAGCTTGAGAGCCACATGATAACGGGCTGTGATTGGCTAATTAGACTAGACTGCTCCTGCCATGAGGCGAGATGAGAACCCCGTGTACCTTTTTCCTGGTCACGGCCATGACCATGGTCAGGGAAGGAGGTCGGGGACAGTAGCAATATGGGGTCTGGGCCAGTGGGGGCCTTCAAAACTGTGGACACCCCCCCCCTCTCCACTGCTGATTTTGACCTCAAGGAGAAAGTTTCAGGTACTCAGTGTGTAGGGGGTGGCTTCAGGTGCTTGGTCACTTGGAGGAACTCACAACTGGAGTGCCACAATCTGATACTGTGGAGGTGGCTCACGTCTTTAGTGTAGGAAAACTGTTGAAGTGCATATGCAAAATAGCAGCATGCATACTCAATACCCATCTATGACACACATGCTACTATTTTGCACATTGACTCCATTTCTCTACACCTGGGATGAAGCCCACCTCAACCTGCTCCAGTGCAAGTAAGATAAGTATGGGGATGACCAAAGGAGTCCGTATCAAGGAGGCAGACATCGTGATTGCCCAATGCAACTGTCGTTGTTAGTTCTTCTTCATTGATTTATTTTGTTATTTGGAGGGGCCAGCTAAATTGAATTAGTCCAACTTGTTAAAACTGGGGTTGAATGAGAACATATTTTTAGCAATTTTGAAGCACACAAACATGAGGACTTAAGTTTTTCAAGCTATGGTGGGAATTTGGGAATATGTGTATTTTACAATAACCGTCAGTTGATACTCAAGTCAAAATGTGACAGGTTGTGTCATTTCAAGGTCTCTAAACCAACATTTAATAATTAAGACCACCTTAAACACATCAAATTCAATATCAATGAAATATGACGCTATAATCCCTCCTTACCCTGCTGTGACGAAAATCAGTTTGGCTATTGAATAGTGTAATATGGGCAGCAATAACATGTTAATGCCAGTGATCTCTTCTGTGATTGGACACTTCCTGATTCCAACACTTTATCCTCCATAGATCACTGGCTGAGACCCCTCTTTAGTTCCATTTACAAACGAAAAATAGCAAGTGAGCACATGACTTTCGCACTTGCTATGAATAAACCTGTGATTGTTCCCCTTTAAACCTTGCTTGCTATAGAGCTGATTATATCCTAAAAATAAATAAATAAAGCTTCACCCAATAGTTTTTCATCAAGGAAATGGTTTTATTTTGTCAGGAACAATTTTCCCTCTAAATCACAAGGGGACTATATATTTTGAGCACTAAAACTGTTTCTTGGAAGTAATCTTTGGCCTGCCTGTTACAAAAACTCCTTTAAATCCATGCGCACCTTCCTATAAGGACTTGTGCTAATTAATAGGTCGACTGTAGAGATAAAACATGGGGCTTAATTAAATGACAACTAGAATAGGGTAGAAATTGTGTTGGTTTCCTCTGGGTATTCCAGTTTCTTCCCACTCTACAAAAATATAGAGGCAGGTTAATTGGCTGGTAAACTCGACCCTACTGTGTGTGTGTGAATATGATAGGGACCAAACATATATGCTGGAACAAACATTTCCAAACATGCTCAGTGGAATCCCATAGGGCTTATTTACCACCACTTCCACCGTTGCAACCACGCAATTGAATTAATTGCATTAATTAAAGGTTCCCAAAGACCCTCACTGTTTTCCAAGGTGGCCCTAAACAGGGAGATCCGCTTGTTTGGCGTTGTCACCAGATGAGCGTATCTCTCCCCGATATGCCCCCATTGAAGTGGGCGATATTGGGCTGATCCCATCGTGGGTAGTGATGGGCGAATTTATTCGGCACGCGCAAATTCGCAGCGAATTTCCATGTTTCGTCGCCGCCATTAAAGTTTTTTTTGACGCCGGCGCTGGCGTCGATTTAGATGCCGGTGATGATTAATGGATGTCCATTGACTTTAATTGTAGACAGCGTCAAAATCCACGTTTCGCAAACTTTTTGCCCGACAAATTTGCCCATCGCTAATCGTGGGACCTAATGGAGGCCAAAAGGGCGGTCGGATCACGGCTGCATCAATGAAAAGATGTGGCCGCAATCCAACGAGATTTTTTAACCTACCCAATCAGCATTTGCCTGACTTTCGGCCAAAAATTGATCGGGAACACCCATCGGATGGCCCCACACACGGGCCAATAAACTGTCTATCGGCAGCTTTTATCGGCCCATGTAAGGGGGCCAGTATAGCTGCACTATGGGTGCAAATGCAGGGTTGGACTGGGGGGCTGCTTTCCAGGGCCCCCTTCCAGACCCAATACCCTACTGCGCCACCGCACATGCACAAAGGAAGCAGTACGCATGAGCGAATGGCGCTGCGCGGTGCTGCAAATTGTTTTTTCTTTGTAGGGCCAGGAGATCGGGGGGGGTCTGGCTGGCGGGGGCCCATGAGGGGCCCCCGCTGGGCCAGTCCAACCCTGTGCAAGTGTGCCTGTTGACACAAGGAAACCCTGGAGTAACTGCCATCTTCAAGATGGTGGTAATTCCAAGGTTTGACCCAAAGAATGACATCATTTAGTTGTAAAGCACCATAAATAACACCATTCTGAGACTCTGGTGCATCATTTGTAATTGTTTTGGCCACAATTACCATATGACAGGGTAATTATGGGGAAAAAAAATCTGCACTCTGGGTGCACCTGGGAAACTGTGTCCGAAATCGCCCTCGTTCAAGATTAACAGGTTTCTGGAGCTATGAAAGCTTGGATCTTTACTGGGTGTGGTTGGGATGATTGGGGGCGTGGTTTAATAGTCTAGACATTTTGATTTGCCAATATTGCAAGATACTTAGAAGTTACAGATGCATTCTAATATCTTAATATTATGAGAAATCCATGAATAAAATACCATATTTTTTCATCTCTGATATTCACAGAATATTCTTTTTCCAGTTTTTTTCATGCTATTTCTGCTTCTTCACCATTGTCATGTTGTGAGCCTGCCAAGCTCCGTGATAGTCTTTAGTCAGTACATCTTTCAGCAGATATTCCCTCGGGGCAGACAATTTTCTATTTCAGCTCCATTTGTATATATATATATTTACTTGTCTAATGCATTTGCATTTTCGTAACCTTTTTTTTTTCCCCCTCCCCTCCATTTGTAATAACTATTATATTGTGCTTTTATTGTTTTCTAGTTGCTACATCCAGCCTCTAGCTTTCTACCTTATTGATACAGAAACTCGCAGGGAAATTAACGCAACAATACAAATTGTTATAATATAAAGGAACATGTTGTTACGATCACAGCCACTTAATACCATTTTTCCCATAGATGGAATGGAGGCTATAGCACAAAGTTATGAGACATTTATTGGGAAGCCAAAGGGAAGCTGGAGATGCTCTTGGCCGCCCGGTCAACAGGCTACTGTATACAGAAGAGTATGTCCCCCAATTTAGTGCTGTCATTTACCTTGTAGAAAATATTATTATTGCTTCATTTGTATAGCCCCACCATGATATATATAGTCTATTCTCTATCAGTCAAATATCTAGAGATTGGTTAGTACTCCAGACAACATTATTTCCTCGGGTTGCCTTTTAAGCTCCGATAGATTTGATTTTAAGGCTCAGGCACCACATTATTGCCAGCAGAAGGGATGTGAATTACTCTAAAATGGAAATGCAGCAGAACACTTACTAGTGGCTAAGCAATGGAGCAGAACACTAGGGATCAGGACTGCCAACGATAATCATGAAGAACCATACTACTAAGTCTCCAGGGTCCTCCACAGCCACCCCCCTGACCTGCCCCATGCACACCCAATTGCATCCAAACCTCATCCATGAGCCACCTAAATCCTGCCCACTGCTGCATGTTACAAATAATACTTTTCCATCTCTTGGGACTCCTTCTGCCACTGGGCCTTTGACTGGAGTTTACCCTCTACCCCTTGATGGTGGCAGCACCAGCCCAATACTTTTGAAGGCAATGGGGAACTAATGATTTTTAATTGGAGGGTAAGGGAGCTGGCAAAAAAGAAGAGTTGTTTTGGAAAAGCCCTTACCCCTAAAACAGACAATGAGCTGACCCCTGTTCCATTTGAACAAAATTAGTGAAGCACCAAATCCAGAATTCAGCTGGGGATTTGGTTGAATCCCAATAAGTTTTGCAGTTTTCCAACAAACCTTTAGATTTAAACTTAACTAAATCCAAATCCATGAAGTCATGCCATGGAAACAGAAAATATTTTAGCTAATGATGGGCGAATAAATTCGCCAGGCGCTAATTCGCGGCAAATTTTCGTGTTTCGTCATCAAAAAATTTTGGGTCCATGCCGGAAAGGACGCTCGTGTAAAAACTGTTGTGCGTCAACATTATTCAGATGGCTATTGACTTTAACACTGGTGTCAAAATTTGTGTTTTTTTGGTGAAGCGAAACGGGACAAATTCTCCCATCGCTAATTTTAACAGATAAAGCAAGTTTCGATTCTTGTAAATACACAAATTAAGGTTCGGATGCAGTTTGGATCAGCTCAGAAATCAACAACCGTTTTTTTGTGGGGAATTCATTATTCTGCTGAATCCAAAAAACAATGCTTCTCTCAACAGAATCATTCTTTACCAGCATGTGAGCATGTGAGTTTATTTCCCAGATCTCTGTGCTTCCCCATCTGGCTGAGGATTGTGGGATTTGGCAGCAGTCGGAGAGAGAGAAGCACACAGGCTCGATAGTTTTGGATTAGCTGGAGATAAATTTGATGGTAATGCAGTTTATTGTTGACATAATCAGCTTTGTGTTTTCAATTAGCAACTGGGGTAGATTAAATCAGTGAAGGAATTAGTTTAGATCTTAACTTAAGGAGTAAGCTGAAACATAAAGGAAGTCCTGCTGGGCAAACAAAGTGTAGACGGTTGACGCTTGGTGCACCGAGCAAGCTCACCTTGCAAATTGCCGTTACTTACAATTGTCCTGTCCATAGAGCACAATCACACTCAAAGCAAGTCAGGGTGCCTGTGTCCTGGACTCACAACTTTAACTTTCTTCATTATATTCTTAAGATATTTTGGGCCACTCCATTTGGGTGAATATTAAAACAGTCTATTTTGGTTCTACTCATGCCAACCAATCAACAGGTAGCTTTTACCATTCAATTGGAGTGGTTCTAATTGTTGCTGGACCTATTTATTGCACCCATTATTTTTACATTGCCCCCATTTCCCCTTACAATTGTAACTCATTTGTTCAAAAAATAGTGTATGATATAGATAAATCAGTAATTTCAGAAATTACTTGGGTTTCCTTGAGATACAGAAGGCCCAGGACAGAACCAAAATTACTATTCTGCCCAAAACGAATATACAGTATGAGCAAGACCATCCTTGTGGGACTTCTATCATCCTTTTTCAAAGTAATGTGTTGCAGACACCTCCATTTATTCTGCCTCCTCTTTTTAAACGTTGTTGAATCTCCTTCCTTAATGAATATTGAGCAATTCCCATACCCAACAAGAGTAAGAAAAATATAGTATTTCTGTAGCACTTTTCTCACCAGGGCTGAAAGTACTTTTGAGCTTTTAAGTAATTCTGTAGAATGATAGATAATGACCATTGGGATTCCAACAAGTTATGGGCAAATCTGATCTGTTATGCTTCACCAGAAATTCGCTAAATAGTGACAAATTCGCCAAATGCATTGAAGTCTGTGGACGACAATTTTTTTCACCCATTGGAGTCTTTGGGTAAAAAATTTTGCTCATCACTGATTCTTAACAGTGAAGGCTTATTGTCTTCTTCTATTCGGACTAATGGCAAACTGTCCTGTCCCAAAAGGTTGGTGCTTTTGGGGAGAAGCGTGGCAGCCTTTCCCATCTGACATTGATTAGGAAATACCTCTGTGCACCATAAATGGACAGAAGAAGGGGTAGTTGGCTACAGAACAAGATGCTGCTCCTTGTTGCTCTAACCTAGTGATCCCCAACCAGTAGTGATGGGCGAATTTGCGTGAAAAATTCGCAAAACGGCACTGGCGTCTCGTTTTTGATGCAGGTGTCCGTTTTTGTCTGAAATTTTTTTTGACGGATTTCGAATTTTCACGGGCGTTTCGTGAATTTTTTAACCGGCGGCGAATCACGCAAATTCGCGACGAATTTGTGCCTGGTGAATAAATTCGCCCATCACTACCAACCAGTGTCTCCCAAGCAACATGTTGCTCATCACCCCCTTGGATGTTGCTCTCAGTGGCCTAAAAGCAGGTGCTTATTTTTGAATTCCAGGCAAGTTTTGGCTAAAAACTAGGTGTAAAACTAGGTTTACTGCTAAACATAACCTTCTGGAGGCTGCCAGTCTACATAGAGACTTATTTGGCACCATGGAAACTTTTGTCATGCTTGTGTTGCTCCCCAACTCTTTTTACAATTAAATCTGGCTCATGGGTAAAAAAGGTTGGGGACCTCTGCTCTAACCTTTATCCCAACTGCACTCTCAGCAGCCGCTTGTATACTTTATTAAACTACCACCCAAGCCGTGTTTTGATTGGCTGTGTTTTGTGCCCTTTTTTTTCAACAATATTGTTGTTGTTGCATATTTAGACTTTCTCCGCTTTGTGACAACAGTTATCATCAATTTTGGACGTACGGCGCGGCAGGCTGTAATCATTCACTGTGCTGCTCGTATTCGCGTGTGTGCTCAGAGTGATGGACGTCATTTGGAAATTTGTAGAGATGGAAATAGGACTTGAAAAAAAATTCTGCCTGTTATCTTTGTTTGGTTCCACATCCATATCACAGTTCATTTAATTTTTATTAAAGTCTGAAATTGGGTACATACAGTAGCTTTGTTCCTCCTTATACAGAGGGGTGGCTCAGCTGTGAAACAATGCCCTACATTCTGCAACATGTTCTTACCAATCACATGACTAAAATAAATGTCACTCAAAAACTAGAAATTGACTGCACTTTTGGATTTGTTTTATTGTAGAAGGTAGCTGTACAAAACCGAACGCGTTTCGGGTGAGATCCCTCAATCATGAGCCTATGATTAAGGGATCTCATCCCGAAACGCGTTTTGTACAGCTACCTTCTACAATAAAACAAGTCCAGAAGTGCCGTCAATTTCTAGTTTTTGTGTGCAATACAATGGCGACACTGGAGACTGTCAGTACATCGTTGGAACTTTGCACCCTACTCTAAACATAGTAAATGAGTGCTAATGTCATCATTGAAGTGTCATAAGCATTAATGTTATTCCAGTTATAACATGTTAGGAAAGGATGGACAACCTACATGCCACCAGTTTTTACAGAATTTGGCTTCTGGCATTATTTCAAAGCAAAGCAGTCGTATAAAGACTAATGTACCCCCAGCTAATATGCCTTTGAATATAAGACAAGGGCATTCAATATGTAGCTTTTTTTGCAACTTTCATATATTCTAACAGGTTTCCATGTAATATACTGTAAATCTATAATTAAAGGGATATTGTCATGGGAAAAAGATTTTTTTTCAAAATGAATCAGTTAATAGTGCTGCTCCAGCAGAATTCTGCACTGAAATCCATTTCTCAAAAGAGCAAACAGATTTTTTTATATTCAATTTTGAAATCTGACATGGGGCTAGACATTTTGTCAATTTCCCAGCTGCCCCAAGTCATGTGACTTGTGCTCTGATAAACTTCAATCACTCTTTACTGCTGTACTGCAAGTTGGAGTGATATCACCCCCTTCCCTCCCCCCCCCCCCCCCAGCAGCCAAACAAAAGAACAATGGGAAGGTAACCAGATAGCAGCTCCCTAACACAAGATAACAGCTGCCTGGTAGATCTAAGAACAACACTCAATAGTAAAAACCCATGTCCCACTGAGACACATTCAGTTACACTGAGAAGGAGAAACAGCAGCCTGCCAGAAAGCATTTCTCTCCTAAAGTGCAGGCACAAGTCACATGACCAGGGGCAGCTGGGAAATTGACAAAATGTCTAGCCCCATGTCAGATTTCAAAATTGAATATAAAAAAAATCTGTTTGCTCTTTTGAGAAATGGATTTCAGTGCAGAATTCTGTTGGAGCAGCACTATTAACTGATTCATTCTGAAAAAAACATGTTTTCCGATGACAGGATCCCTTTAAGCAAACGTGAAGAACACGCTAACCAAAACCTCCTAAATAGAAGCCCATAGAAATACTGTAGATGTCTCAAGGTTAAGAATTATTTATAAATATAATTGAATGAAACATCATATCTCACAGTAGCTCAATTTTTATTTTATTATGAGTCACTGACTGTGACATCTATGGGGATATCCTTAGTCATTGACTCATTATGTTAGATTAAGGAATAGGTATCCGACCTTCACTAATCCATCTGAAAAGCCTTGTTAAACCATGTTGCTTAGGGATTCGGACCTGCACTAAGGCTTAAATTGTGTCTATAACAGTGATGGTTAAATTTGTCCCACAAAATTTGTAAAACGCAAATTTTGACACCCCGTAAATTCGCGTCAACTTTGACACTGGTGTTAAAGTCAATGGGTGTCCGAATAATGTTGACGCCCGGCGGCTTTGACATGAGCGACTATTAAGGCACATGTCCAAATTTTTTGACTGTATGTACCCAATTTTCGCTGCAGTTTTCGTCGGTGGCGAAACGTGGAAATTCGTCACAAATTCGTGCCTATTACAATCACTAGTCTATAATTTACCATGGAACAAGGTACTTTTTATTTAGAATCTCTTTGTTTCTGAGAACATCTCTATGGCATGCTATTTCAGCCAATGCTCTTTTGTTAGGTGACAAATCTTATTTGTAGTGATGGGCGAATTTGCGCAGTTTCGCTTCGCCGAAAAATTTGCGAAATTCGCGAAACGGCGAAAAATTCGCGAAACGGCGCCGGCGTCTCGTTTTTGACGCCGGCGCCCGTTTTTGACGCCGGCCCCCCCGTTTTTCCGACGCCGGCGCCCGTTTTTGGCGCCGGCGCCCGTTTTTGGGAAAAAAATTTTTTGACGCCGGCGAATTTTTACCGCGAATTTTCGCGGGCGTTTCGCGAATTTATTCGCTCGGCGCGAATCGCGCAAATTCGCCGCGAATTCGCGCCTGGCGAATAAATTCGCCCATCACTACTTATTTGTGGATGCAAAGCAGAACTTGATCAAAATTGGCTAAGGTTATGAGTGGGACAACTTGCTTCTCTGCCCTTTGACTTTACTCCAGATCTAATTGCTTGAAGGTCAGGTCAAAAGATGGGAAGTGTGTAGCAACCTTCCCATCTCCATTATCTTTCTTCTCTAGTCACAATATTGGCATAAAGCCATGGGCAGCAGTCAGCCCACCTTTTCTTCCCATTAAGTGTATATTTTTTAGTTCATTATAATAGCTATGTCCCAATCCATGCATGCTTGCACCTATAGTATCTGCGCCAATGTAAGCAGCATCATGGGTAGCTTTAGTGGTTCTGCTCTAACAGAACCATCCTGTCCGAGCAACATCAAGAAAGAAGTGCTTCACAAAATGCGTAATTGCTTGTAAATAAAGCAGCTTCATATCTGGCATAGGAACGCATCAGAGAAGAGGGCATCTGTGTACTGAAGCTGACATCTGCAAAAGAGTTATTTTTGGCCGTGCCTTCCAACAACGCCATAGGGAGCTCTCTTGAAAAAGTTATAAACAATAAGTTATTTTCAAATATCTCAGAATTAACATTATAGTGTTATCGGTTAAATGTATTTAATTTTCTGTTTAGGGCTGCCCCTTTAATGTTTCTCACCCTAAATGCATCTGGCCTGGGAATCTTCTTCTGCGTAAGCTCCTCTCCCTTAAGAGAAGTGATAGGGACAGAAGTAGGTCAATCCACCGGTGCTCTGACATCCACAATTACATTTAGTATATACATCGGTCCCTGTTTAGCTCCCAACAGGAGACCTGCAGCTTTAATTGTGTTGGATAGGCCTCTCTCTAATGAGAGCAGTCCTAATTACAGCCGCCTTGTTGATACTGGTGAAGCTCCCTTTAAAGGACAAGGTAAGTCTAAAGTAGAATAAGGCTAGAAATGCTGTATTTTGTATACTAAACATAAGCATGAACTTACTGCACCACAAGCCTAATCAAACAAATGATTTATGCTTTCAAAGTTGGCCACAGGCGGCTGTCATCTTGCAACCTTGTTAAACATCTTGGCCTGACCCTGCACATGCTCAGTGTGGTCTGGGCTGCTTAGGGATCGTCATAAACAAAGCTGCTTGAGTTCTGCATGGCTGGGAAGTAAGGCGGGGGCTCCCCCTGCTGTTCATAAGTATAATTGTTCCCCATAGCAGGTAGGGACCATCTGACAATTCCTATCCACAGCAGTAAATGAAGGGAGAATTTCACTGCATACAGTCAGGTTTCTTATAAAAACGGTACACATTTTTTAATTAAAGTATATTTGAGAAAGGTTTCTTTTTCATTAAAGAAAGTAAAAATGGGATTTTATTTTTTTGCCTTTTCCTTTAAGAATGCCAGAAAGGGCACTTAATTTTTCATGGTCATTACATATTTAAATTCCCTCTGGAATGTCACTAAGGCTGTTCTTGAAGGTAGGAGCACAAGCTACTCCTTGTCAATAAAGAAATTGTACGTACACACAAGGTAAGCCTCATTGGCCAAAGGTAACAAATGAAGGACAGCTTTAGGGCCATCTGTGCCAATTCATAATGAGTACAAAGGTTCATTACGTAGGCGTTATTGAATATCATTGTTCTTCGGCATAGCTAGGATGTGCTACTAATAACTGATGCACTTGGATACCTCAACAGCTCATTTGCATTCTACTAAGCACTGCAATTTGTAAGTTTATCTTATATCAGCAAGATCACGGGGTGTACACAGATGTCATGGCAGAGCTTCCAGCTGTCTAAAGCGATAAACTACTACAACTCCCAGCGTTCTCTGATAGCCTAAAACTACTTTAAAGGAGAAGGAAAGCTGCAGAGGCAGTTTATTGCCAATAGATTAGCCACAATAGTGCAAGCCAGAATGCTATATTTATTCTGTACAATACTTTACCATACCCGAGTGAACAGCTCTAGAAGGTCTCTGTTTGTTTAGGATAGCAGCTGCCATATTAGCTTGATTTGACATCACTGACTGCCTGAGTCTCTCACTTCTCATAGCTCTGGGCTCAGATTACAGCAGGGAGGGGAGAAGGGAGGGGGAGAGAGGAGCAAACTGAGCATGCTCAAGCCCAAACCCTGGAGGTTTAAGCTGAAAGTAAGTCTGATACAGAAGTCCATGTATACACAATAGAAGGAAAGAAATGCAGTCTTTCTTTTTTGACTCAGAGCAGCATTACTTTGAGGGTTTACTGATGTATTTATATAGACCTTTATGAAAAAGCTTACTTAGTTTCAACCTTTACTTCTCCTTTAAGGGCTTTTTGATAAAAGTATAGATATTCTAGTGATTACCAGTTATTTAGAGAAAAACTGGCACTCAGTGTAGGTAAACAACAATGAAGGACTAGTGGATGCCATAAAGTGGTGATTCCTATTACGCTACAACAGAGGTCCCCAACATTTACATTCAAATGTAAACAGAGTTGGGGAACAACACAAACATGACACATGTTACTTGGGGTGCCAAATAAGTGCTGTGATTGACTATTTGATCGCCCCTATGCAAACTGGCAGCCTACAGGAGATTCTGTTTGGCAATACTTTGGGTTTTATGCTACCAGAACTTGCCTCCAAGCCTGGAATTCAAATATAATCACCTGATTTGAGGCCACTGAGAGCAACATACCAGCACCATGTTGCTCCCGAGCTACTGGTTGGGGACTACTGCTCTAAAATATCCAACTGATTAGCCTGTTGGCTGTATAGACGGATACCATGCAAGTGGCCATACAAGTATACTGTTCTATTTGTTGTAACTGGAGGCCAAATCAGAAATGAAGGATAATCAGAAGTGAAGAACTTCAGCTCCTCATCACTTTCTCAAAGTTGTTATGGAGCAGATCAAATTTTCAAACATGTCTGATTATTCCAATTGTATTCCAATATTCCAATATTCCAGTATTACAATAGTGCCCCCTGAGCTGACATATAAATATCCAGATGGCGAGTCAACATGGTAGAAATCAGCCAAACTTGTTGTTTAAATCTCAGCATGTATGACAAGCCTTTCTCCAACACATCATTGGCCAATCGAATGTTATCATTACACTCTGGTGAGGATATTTTTGGGATGTCCATCCAAATAATGAAAAAAGTAAAAAAATTTGAGACAAAATGTGCTTTCGAGCAACTTTCCAGTGTACAGCCAATGAAAATGATGCACACATTGTGTTGACTGTGTATAACATACACCCTTGACCAGGATGGTTCTTGCATGTAAGTCTACAGAATATCATAATGTGTATAGACCTTGATAGAATTTAATTACAACTGTACATCTGTGCATGAACAGCTTGTGTTTTAATGTAAGTGGCCCCATAAGATTACGTTTGCTCGGTATATTCTTTTTTGACTTCACCCCACATTCCAGTACTGTCTTGCTTCCATGCCAGTTTTAGGAGTTTGCCAAAGCTAAACGACGAGCCAAAATGCATGGAATATGCACATTGGTATCCGTCTATTCAATTTACAATGAAGTATATTGTACACTAAACCATAAATAACCTGCAAAACATATCTCTATATGAACCCTTATAAAAAGTGCCAAGTGATGTCACAATTTATATATGTTGCTATGACTCCCTGTAGCTTACATAGCATTATACTCTACTTCCTGCATTAAAATATGAGGCTATACAAAGTCAGCTTGGGTTCCCACCACCTGGAACACATTTGTCTCTTCTAATATCCTTGTCTATGAAGATTCTCATTTATCCAGGTCATAATATACAGTACCTAGTACAATTAAGTCAAAGGCAACTGGACATTTAGAGTTTTTTTTGAAAACATTTCACCACTCATGAACTGAAGAAGCCATTCGGACGAGTGGTGAAATGTTTTAAAGAAATACTCTAACGCGGTTATTCATCAAAATCCCAATTTATCTAGTCCACCCAAACTAGAATCCATGATTTGACCTTATTTATTATTAAAAAGAAATCGGATTTTGAGAAAACTAAATAAAACTGAGCGAAAACTAGAGTCAGACATTTTTTTCTGAGGTTTTCCCCCAAATCGCTCTATGATTTTCAGACTTTAATAAATAACCCCCTGAATGTCCAGTTGCCTTTGACTTAATTCTACTAGATATTCTAATATCCTTATATTTAACAACTGGGGTTAATCTGTTACCCTGTATAAGCTCTTTCATGTCAAAAATGGAAAATGATTACTACCGTGCATAATATTATTGTTACTGCTGAAAAACAATAACTTAACTCTAGAGGAACCAATAAGATGATTGCTTTTTAACAGGTTACAAGTCAATGCTACCTGTTGATTGGTTGCCATGGGTTACTGCACCTGGCCAAATGCAGCGCCTTTAATTAAATATGGTGTTTCTGACATCACTCATCTATTAGAAGTTGTACTTAAAATGAAACTTCTAAGATTATAACATGGTAGATATCCGCCTTGCAGCTTTCCAGCTGTTCCTGAACCATGAGTTACAAGCAAAGTCACCATTGTGACGTCATTCATTTTATGTGAAATAATAGAACGTCCAACTAAATTGTATAAGGATGGAAGGCAAGGATGCTTAGGTTTATGGTTTATCTACATCTGAAATGTGCATGAGTCAATTATGCTCCCCTCCCACAATGCTCATTGACTCCAAAGAAGTCCTTTTGTTAGTATATTCTGACCATCAAACATCTAACATAGTATACACAGTAATGAGATTACTTATCAGGAATCCCATTATCCATAAAACTCTGAATCATGGAAAGGCCATCTCCCGGTACCTTGTATAAGCTGCATGAAACCATATTGGTGGCAAAACAATTCTATTGGGCGTTCTAATGTTTAAATGATATTTAGCAGACTTAAGGTATGCACAAATATATCCCTTTTCCAGAAAACCCTGGATCCTAGGCATTCCAGGTAATAGATCCTATATCTGTAACCAGTCTACTAGAAAGAAAATTAGGATAGCATGATCTAAGTCTAAGGCTCATAAATGTGACATCTCAATATCTTGGCCATAGGCAGGTTGCTAACCTATAAAGAAAAGCTCATTTTACTATCACCTTGTTTACTTTGTTCCAAACTAAATATCAAGTATTATAAAGTATAATGAAAGTATTACTCAAAATTAGATTACAGTAGACTTAAAGTAGAGGTCACCTAGGACTTCCTTGGGCAATAGGCTCTTGCCTTCATATGGCCATTGTGATGCTTAAGAATTCAGACATTGTCACCACTATTACATTAGAGTAACTCCTCCCAGAATCATTTTTAATCTCTATAGCCTTATAATTCCATCTTCAGAACCCTCTTTAAATAACAACATTCCTCTCTATTCTTACATCGTGTATATAAATATTGCCTAATAAAATTAAAATTGGAGGCTTAAATCCAATGTCAATATCCCAGAGCCAAAGGGCAATGCATATAAAATTCCCTTTCTGCAAAATAAGCGACACGCACGTCCCCGTAGAGGTGCAAGACGCATGAATCCCTAAGGGCTAAGGAGGGGTTAACCTTCTCTCCATCTTCAGCTGTCTCACACCTTTACATCTGCTTTCTCACCATCGTTGGATAACTTATGATCCATGCAGTGTCTGGCAGGCCAGTTTGTAGGGAGACAATAGCTGTGGTAAATGGGACAGAAAACAGATTCCATTTGCTCTCTTGCTTGCGGAGATGGGGGTGCACCTCGTTATAATCAATTACACCCCATGCTGCAGACACTCTCCTGAGTTTATCTTATGCTCTGCCTGTCTTTTGCGTATTTATGGGGCTTACCATTGCCTCTCTCTGCATTTTCTTTGCTGTCCATCATTCCAAATTCTTTTTTCCCCCTATATTACCATCCTTCTTTGTATAACAAGCCGGTTCCTATTTTTTCCAGGTGCAGAATCTATCCCTTGTCTTGATTTGTTGCCGTTTACTTGACTATTCTGTTGTGTCCACCTGCTCTGAACATCTTAATGGAAGGCAGTTAGACATGTTTTCATGGTCGATGAAGATACTTTGGCTCATCTGATTTGACCTTTTACACTCGGAGAAACCTCGAGACCTTGTCAACATTTGCTCTTCTCCTGTCTCTCTGCCTTCTTGGTTCTCCTGTGAAATTTCCATAAAACATTATTGCCTATCCGCCCTTGAAAGCAACCAATTAAAGGACATGATCTCATCATCAGTTGAAAAGGTTGCCTTGGAGGAGAAGGGTGGGGGTTAGGTTGAAATGTGAATACTCCACGCCGTTTCATCCTCAGTGATCACACTACCCATGAGAAAACATTCCATCTGTAGCAGATATGGGCTTCTACACAGTGGAAGGGAAGCCATTGACCATAGGACATCTAAAGTAAGTTTGATTCTCATTGGAGGTTGCTGTTACCTCTATCACTGGGCACTAAGCAACTCTATATTTATTTGATAAGCACGGGTGTGCAAGAGTTCTTCCTTTCCCAATCCTACAGATGAAGCCATCTGGATTTCACATTTTGTTGCACATTGTCACACCTTGTCATTTTTGTTGTGCTAAATCCAGCCTTTAGATGTTGCTATAGTGCAATGGCCTTAGTCCATGTACTGAAACAAATTGCATTCTAGCACCATCTAGAGGCAGGATTTAGCACTAAAAAATGGTGTCTGGACATGGTGTGACAAAATATGAAATCCTGATAGCTTCATCTGTTAAAATAGTGTAAACACACATCCCACGGGTTAATCTTGGCTATAAAATAGGGCTAAAAGGCATACTTCTTTCTTTTAGCCTATAAAGGCTTTACATGGCAAGACAAAACTCGCTCACATGATTTGAACCATATTCATAAGGTCAGAAGCTATTGGGCAGTAAGCAGCAGTGATGCCCTGCGTCTTAAACTGGTCATACATGAAGAGATCCACTCGTCTGCTGACATCGCCAAATGAGTGGATCATTCGCCGATGTGCGAACCAACGGCAGGGCTATATAGGGGTAACATTCAGCCCTAGGGCTGAACGATTGGATTACCACGAGGAAAAATGGGTTTCAACAGGTCAATCGGTGGGAAAATTAAACCTTCCCGATCAATATCGTGGCCAGATATCGATCGGGAAAGCCCCCATACACGGGCAGATAAATTGCCGTCTAAAGGACCGGTTTCGCCAGATTTATCTGTCAGTGTATGGCCACCTTTAGAGTGTTATTTGCAAGGCATTAGGAGTAAGAGGTAGTATGGTATGCAGTGTATGGGAAACAGGCAGTTAGAGTAAGGCAGGTGTATTCTGAGGAGTAATTAGTCCCAACAACAATGATAGTCTCATTAGAAAAAACAAATAGCATTTGTGCCTGCCCCCTGCTATTGCTTTTCTATCAGGCTCAAGGCACAGAGTGTAGTATACTAGGTTGCAAAAGAGCTCTCTATTAGTCATTTGCAGATGCTTCTATATGTGCCTTGTGACTGATGAACACATAAGGGAAGTGCAAGGAGACCATATAGGAGACCATATATACCACTCATATACCAGGTGCAATATCTCCCACCAGCCAATGACTGTTAAGTGTAAATGTTTGCATCACTCTTATGTTTTGGGTAGCCAATCACTATAAGGAAACATTGATGCATTGTTGGTAAACAGAGGGGCAATTTTGTAAATGAGAAATTTATGAGAAAAAAGTGCTAATAACTGCAGCAGCAGCAGCCAGAGGAATCAGTCCTTCTCTAGCCTCTGCTTCATCTGAAATAAGCTTGGACAGTTTGTTACACCGAAATATATTTTCTGTCCCTAAAAGCAATCTTCTGTGTTTTATTATCACATTTGGCTAGCCAAGCCGGCCGGTATCGATCATGGATGATCATTATCAAAACTAGATTCATTCTGAGCTTTAGCCGTGACATTTACATCTCTGATACATCTTTCCGAGAGAGTAGCTCTCCCATGTTTAATCAGTTATCTATCTCTTTCAGCCTAAATCTCACTTCTAACATCTCTGGCTATTCCCTTAATGTTGTGTAACACCTACTTAAGTATGTTGCCCATCCCTTTCTCTGTATAATTCTTTCTCTTTGTATATTCCTGCCTCTGTATAATCCCAACATAAATATATTGCCCATTACTTTTTTCATGTATACCAATTGTTATTTCTGCCTCTCTATGCATAACACCAATTTAAGCATATTCCCCATCTCTCTCTCTGTATAACAGCAGTCTTTGTATATTCCTGGCTCATTTTTTTTCTTTTCTACCAACAGTTATTTCTGCCTCACTATATATAACACTAACCTAAGCATAAGCATATTCCCTAAGCATATTCCCCATATCTCCCCATATTTTTTGGACGCCGGCGAAAATGCACCAGCGTCCAAAAAAATGGACGCCGGCCTTCAATTTTTTTTGACGCCGGTGAGTTCTCAAATTTATTCGCCGGCGAATCGTGGGAATTCGTGCCTGGCGAATAAATTCACCCATCACTAATAATGATGCATTGCTAACATCAGCTCCCAGAGATGCTCTTTCCTTATTCAGGGATTTAATTAATTCCCCCGTCCTTGCCCTGTCTCTCACTGTGTATCTTTTATCTCTTTCCTTCCTGACTTCATACATCTCTCTACTCTTTTCTCTCTCTTTCCTCCCTTTTTGTTCTATCTCTCTCTCATATATTCCTTTTACTAGGTTTTCATCCATGTCTTGCCTCTTTCTGCTCCCTTCTCCTCCTGTCATTCTCTTTCTCACAGGCAGTTCCAATGTCTCACTCTTGTCCCAGCTATATTAGTATGAAGTAAAAATGTCTCTTTTGTCTGTCCTCTCTTTCAGCTGAGTTGTCTCTGAGGTCCCTCTTTATTTTAGCTCTTCCAGCATGAAAAGCTTGCAAGATATTGATAGTCCTCTCTCCCAACATCATGTAAGCTTCTCTTTTTGTCTCTCTTCTCAGTGCTTCTTTCTTTCCTTTATCAATATAGACACCTTCTCTCTCTCTTTAACTCTCTCTCTCTATTCTGTTCAGATATCTCTCTCTCTCTCTTTCTGTCCTCTCTCACCAAAAACATCTCACTCTGCCCTCCCTTCCCCGCACATCAGAGGCACCACATGGAGCTATGAGACCTGGCGGAGATGAAAGCTCTTCTCAGTATACGCTCAGTGATACTACATGTCTCCACATTCATTAATTTACTGCCAAAAAGCCTCTTTTGGGCGCCTGATGAATAGTTCTCATCATTTACAAACCTGACATGCCTGCTTGTCCTTGATGTGCAGAATTTAGAAACAAAAGCTTTTGCAACAAAAAAATCCCTAATGCAGATCAGTCTCTCTTGGGATAACGATCAATTGGCAACACTTGTGGCTTTGCAGTTACTCTAGGATCGCAACGAGTTAATGGAATCAAATGGATTATGGCAGATCTGTGCCAGTTTTTCATGTAGCCGGATGATTATCTGTTGTAGCCATATGTTAGTGGTCTGGAACCATGCTGGCAAGCTCTGGACTTTAATAGGGCTCTTAGTCCTTCAACTGGACAACCCTGGTCAGTGACCTTAATGACCAAATGACAGAGAAGAGCGTTGATTGTATCTAAATAATGAATACCCATAATCCACTACGGGTAGCACTTAACAAACAGACGGGCTGCAAAGTATAATCGAGAAGCCTTGGAAAAACACTGAGCGGTGTTCTCTAAAACATTAAACTGTAATCATTTCATCAGCTGCTCATGATTTTTACATCAGTCCTTTATTGCTTAAAAACATTCATCGTGCTACTCAGGTAGATGCAAATTTGCTTACTGCGTATCCCATGCATAATAAAGTCGGCAGTACGTGGAGCTATTCGAAGTGGGCTTGTCAATCAGAACCAAAATTCCATCTTTGTATTGTGCTGTACAGAAGAAATGTGCGCAATTTGCCCAGTGCTACAAATGCATCTTGTGTTCATGTGTTTATTCCTTTGTTTTGCTTTTTGTTTATGCTCCTTGCAGGCTGTCCTTGAGCATAATGCCATAAACAATGGAAAGGTGGGTTACTGGGGGTTACCAAGTTGTTAGGACCCCCCAAGAATTCTAGTTGCTTCAAACCCTAGGCCTGTGCTTCCCTTCTTGCTAAAATTCAATGGCCCAGGATACTTTTCTTATCTATGCTGCCATATCAGTGGTTATCTGTCTTTCTTCCAGCTGAAAATTGATCATTGAAAGTAATCATCTAATGGTTGCCTTGGTTTACAGCCCAGGAGCAAATTTGCCCATTGTTTATAAATGAACCATGTCTGGCTTGTGGGTTTTTAGCATGCAAATCCACTTTAAAGTGATCGTTCTAAGAACTCACATTTGTTGGCTGGAAGCTCCATCTATATGCCATAAGTTCATGAACATTGTTGACTTACTTTTGCCATGAGGCAAAGTAAGAACCTTGAATTGCGTGGCAATAAAACACATAAAAAGTTGATTTTCTAATTTTTTAAACCAGAAAATAGGAACATTTAACATAAAAGAACTCAATAGGACATCCATTATTGTAGTGATGCTGCCCCCAAATCCTATGCACGAGGTGGTGGGTAGTGATGGGCGAAAAATCCGGCGCGTCAAAAATTTGGGCGAGTGTCAGAATAGTCGCGCACATAAAAATTATAAAGAGTCAAAATTATTCAGACACCCATTGACTCTAATGCATTTGGCCAAAATAGGCGCCTGTATAAAAATTGTCGCGGGCGTCAAAATTGATGGGGGTCAAAATAATTTTAAGGTCAACTAACTACAATGCATTTCACGAAATTTTCACCGTTTCACGAAATTGCAAATCTTTTGGCGAAGCAAAATGGGACAAATTCGCCCATCATTAATTGTGGGTACGGGTTGACAGCAATAGGTCTGCCTCCTCAGCTGGATATTATCCCAAAATACCTTTATCTGTACATTTTTAGTGTTTAAATTTATGCAAAATCCACTCTGGATAATAGAAACTAAACACCAGTGTGATGTCTTTATAACAGACAGAAAGAAATAGATGAAGATGGATAGACACAAATAGATGAGTGATAGGTATAACTGGAAACATAGAGAGACAGCCAATTGTATATCTAAAGCTAACGTATAGATGAAGCATCTGGCACACACCGCTATAAAGAAAACACAATCCATACATTCATACAATCTTGAAATATAAATCATTGGTTGGACCAACCCCTGGGCATGGGATGTGGTTTGATTCACCTATCGACAATTAAAAAATCACAGACATTCACTGATCATTGGAGATGCTGACCTACAATGAAGGGCTTCAGAAGTCATTGGAAAAGATACACTTAGAGAAGATATAATCAGCATGAGCAAATGGAAGCAATATCAATACAGAGATTTATCTAAAGATCTTCTCTTTCCAAGGACTATGCAGGTTGATAAGAGGACATCCATTGAAGATGGATGTAAACCACACCAGGTTTGATGTGGAGAATATTCCAGTTGATTTTTTGGGGTCAGGAAGGTGATTTCTTTTCATTGTTAGGTAACCAGCCTGCTAGGAGTATACAGTAGTTTGTGTTAACATGGGAAGGAGGATTTTTGGATTCTGTAAATCAGATTCATTTACTATTTAACAGTAGCAAATAGAAAGGAGTGATGCAAGCCCACATTTCACATAATTCTTCACATAGAAATATCATAAGACAATACACATGACTAGGGTTCCCCAACCACACTCAAATGTAAAAAGAGTTGGAGAGCAAAATAAACATGAAAAAAGTTCCTGAGGGTGCCAAATAAAGGATATGGTTGGCTATATAGATTGGCAGCCAACATTAGGCTCTGTTTGGCCATAAATCTGTTTTTATGCAACCAAAAGTTGCCTCCAAGTCAGGATTTGAAAAAATAAACACCTGAAGGCTCTGTTTGGCCATAAATCTGTTTTTAAGCAACCAAAACTTGCCTCCAAGAATGGAATTGAAAAATAAGCATCTGCTTTGAGGCCACTGAGAGCAGCTGCCAAGGGGTTGGGCAGAAACCTGTTGCTCATGGCCACTGTTTGGGGATCACTGCCCAAGACAATGGAGGGCAGATCTATAAGGTCTGGGGAAGGCCAAAATGTTTGAAGTCATAGGGATTATTCATGTTAGTAGAGGATTTCCTCCCATTTCCTGGTAACGGCTTTGATGTCCTACTTATTTCTTGGTTTTATTCAGGAAATAACCAAGAACAGATCATAGACTTATAGCCTCATAAAGAAA